>NC_052503.1:49775934-50036639 GCF_016617805.1 Bactrocera tryoni
TATTGGTACGCTTTGCTTTGTTGAAAAGCTTGCCCACCGATTTCCTTAGGTTAGAAAGTTCATTGGTTCACCAAGTGTAAATATTTTCATGATTTGTTGCAGTAATTGTGCTTTTCAGTGCATTAGCCGTCGCACCACTGCTTAGTTGATCTATGTTGTTTAGATTTTGTTTAAAAGTGTCTCTAAAAAAAGTGTCCCTAGGGATACGCATTTGAGTGGGCTTCTTGACTTCAACTCCCAATGCGAACCTTATGATCCTGTGATAAGAAATCTTCATTATGAGATCAATCCAATCGCACGGTCGTCAAAGTACTTCCTTCCGCATGCCCCTCATGATAGTTAGAATGCTCCTTAAGTTTTCTAAACTCAGGTTATTAGTGTTGGTGTTAGAGCTGCCCCATTCTGTATGAAGTGCGTAGGCATCGTACCCCAAATGTAGATAAACCTGTTTATCCTGCGGTATTCTGAGAGGTTGTCCAAGTTTGCAGCACAGACCCTCCTGGGAGTACGTTACCACAAAAATTAAATCCGACCGCCCTTAATGCTTGACCTGCCCGGCGACCGTTCAGATCCTGCGTTAGAAGATCTGAAATAGAAAGTATTCAAATAAAAAAAAATTGAGATAAAGAATAAAATTACGCTGGATACACATTTCAAACCGCGACAGGAATGATCGTCAATAATTAATTTTAATGAAAATAATAAATTACAACAAAGTCCTCGCATAGCCAATCGTTACGAAATAACAAGTGCCCTAACTGTATTCATGATACACTTTGCAATGGTTACAACTAAGGGGAGGCTAACAAAAACAATCTTAAAAGTAAGTGGTAGAGTCAAAATATGGTTTGTAATTAAAGAAAGAATTTAGATTATGATCCCTCTCATGGTTAATGTTGCCTATATGCGTTATATTTTGAAATTACAGCTTACAGTTGCAGTTTAATTTTTAGTCCCGTTGTTTTTAATCCGTTAGCTAGTAAAGAAAATTACAAAATGAGAAAAGAAATGGGCGAAGACAATTGGGTGCGATAAAGAAAGCAACCATGAAAAAGAAAAGTGTAGTGCTGAACACATAGAGCGTGACAGACTGCAAACGACAAAATCAATAACAACAAAGCGCCTGGTATCGACGGCATACCAAACAGAGCTCTAAAGGTAGCCATAATTTCAAAGCCCGCTCTTTTCGCAAAAATGTACAACGCATGTATAAAAGAAGGGATCTTCCCCGATCCCTGGAAAGTCCAGCGCCTGGTTTTAATCCCAAAACCAAAAAAACCACCAGATGAACCCTCTTCGTATCGACCTCTGTGTATGCTCGACACAATGGGCAAAGTGTACGAAAGCATTATAAGAAACCGCTTGGAGTTTGCAATCCAGGAAGCCGGCGGACTATCAGAAAGACAATACGGCTTCAGGAAACAGAGGTCCACTATCGATGCACTAAAAGAAGTTGTCGACACTCCGAAAAGTGCAGTAAGCGGCAAAAGATGGAAAGGTGGTACAAAAGAATATTGTGCGCTGATAACCCTGGATGTGAAGAATGCATTCAACTCTGCTAAATGGTCAAACATATTTGCAGCCTTAAATGAAATACGCGCCCCACAGTACCTCATAAATATCGTTATGAGTTATTTTGAAAATAGAAGCCTGTTTTACGATACCACCGAAGGTACCAAGAGCTGTCCTATTTCATGTGGAGTACCACAAGGTCCAGTTTTAGGCCCTTGCTTCTGAAATCTAGTATATGATGGGGTGCTAAGAATTCCACAACCAAAAAACGTTAGGTTAATCGCATACGCGGACGACCTTATAGTGGTAGCAGTGGCTAAACAACTTGATGACCTGCAAAATAAATGTAACGAATGCAGAAATGGTCTGCGTCAACGGTCTGCTTCCACGAGTTTGGAACTGATTGAGCACAAAACGGAGGTATTGCTCGTAAGCACCAGGAAAATTGAGGAAAAAATAACTCTCACTATAGGCGAGTGCGTGATTACTTCACAACCACAGTTGAAGTATTTAGGGGTAATACTGGACACCAAACTGAAATTCAAGCAGCACTTGGCAAACATAGCAAATAAAGCAAATAAGATTTATAATGCCCTATCAAGAATGATGGCAAATAGAGGCTGTGTGCGCTCCAGCCGCCGACTTCTAATCGCAAAAGCGATGAGCTCAGTTATACTGTATGCAGCTCCAGTATGGATACAGGCACTAAACATAAAAGCGTATGCCAAGCCAATAATTGCGGTGCATAGACTCACAGCGATAAGAGTAACAAGTGCTTTCAGAACTATTTCCAGCGAAGCAGCTGAAGTATTAGCTAGTATGCCGCCTATAGACATCCAGGGAGACGAGTTCGCGAGACTATATGAACTATCAGCGCCAATCACAGAAACCCAAAAGAGAGAAGAGAGAAATAAGAGCATAACTCTATGGCAGCAACGGTGGCAAACCTCAACTAAAGGACGATGGACCCACAGACTCATACCTGACATCCACACGTGGATAAGTAGACAACATGGGGACCTGGATTTCCACCTCACCCAAATATTAAGCGGGAATGGGTGCTTCAGAGGCTATCTATACAAATTTCAAAATGACGTCAGTCCGTATTGTTCGATGTGTACGGAGTCAATAGAAGACTCTGAACAAGTGTTGTTCTATTGTCCTCGGTTTCTAAACATAAGGGAAAAGTTAGAAACAGTACTAGGTGGTAGTTTAACGGTGGAAAGTTTGACTACACTTATGTGTCAGTCCTCAGAGAAGTGGAAAGCTTTTCGTGAAGCGGCAAGTTGGCGTCAGTCTGTCTGTGCTATAGAGGAGACTTAAAATGTCTTGTCACTCCCATGAAGTAATACCTTATCTGGTGGTTCCGTGGGAGAGTCTTGAGTTGGGAGTAGGTTAGGTTTAGCGGGTTAAAGTCCCGCACGTCGGCTTTCGATGCTTCCTCCTACTTAAAAAAAAAAAAAAAAGACTGCAAGCGACATTTGTCAGATATTAAAATACACACGTTCTTAGGGACACAGTTATTGAGGCAGCTGCACAACTACATAACTGTGTACGTAAGAACGTGTGTATTTTAAATTTTTGACAGATGTCGCTTTGCAGTCTGTCGCGCTCTTCAGCACTTGTATGTTGTTGGTAGTGAAAGTAATATATTTGGTTATGTTTTTAAACCTTGTCATTTGGGTCGAGTCGACTGCACCTCTCTCTTTTGGTAATTTTTCTATTTGTTATTCTGATGGAAAAAGGACAAACATTATGCATCGCTCTTTTCGATCTGCTATAGCTAGTCCCTGCGTCTACATTTTTACATTGCCTTAGTCCGTTTTTTGCCCAACTTCTTCAATAGTCATATACTATTTCTTAGAAGGGAGTTTTATTTTTCAGTTCTTTCGTTATGAGGTGAACTCGAGTCATATTATAATTATAAGCCACTAAAGCTACAACTGCCAAATTCGCCTACCGCAAAATCCTATAAGAACTTCTACCGATCAAAATTGTACAATTGCCGTGACACCGCCCACTTTAAGTAAAATCACGGACCGACCGACCGACTTCGACTAAAATTCTTCTTACATTATAATGTCGCAGTGCGAAAATGAGCGAAATCGAGCATACGTGGTCAAGCAATTAATATAACGAGATAAAATATTTCACAAGATGTGCCTTTGAAGTAATGAATTCGTTATCCGATAGATGAATTTAGTTGGAGCCGCTCCTATTTCACTACATCGTTGGTGTAATTATCTTACTCCGTTCGCTCTCATCTAGTTTTAAATTTTACATGTTGTGGCCTTTGGTCAAGTGAAATGTGGGCTTCCCCACAAAAACGAGAGCCAACCGCTCACCGTGTTGAGATAAGAGTCAAAAAGAAGGCAACGGACCTAAGGAACGACCATGGAAGATGAAAAGGACGATAAAACCAGTGCAGCTGCAGGTAAAGGGTGAACAGGAACGAAACGGAGGAACTGCCCCTCTATCACTAGCAGGTACACCCGGCAGGGACGATAATCCCTCGTAGGAAGAGCATGACGGTGCCATTATGAAGTGGACCTGAGGGGAGTGGAAGAAGAGGAAGTAGTGTCTCCACTGCGAAGAAGCGTAAAGGCAAACCTGGAGTCCGCTCGCGGCCGAGGTAACGAGGCTCGAAATCGCTGCCTGTTTCTCACAATCCCGACAGCCTGTCGAGGTAGAGGAAAGGCAGCGCCTTCGACTACCCAAACACAAACCGCGAAGTGGAAGAGCAAGCAAATTATGCCCAGCTCTAAAAGGGTGAAGAGAAATAGCACGAAGGTAGCTGGAGGCCAACCCTCAGTACTGAATCCCGAGTCGTGCAAACACGTTCAGAGAGCAAGCTTCCACCTGAACTACAGGTTCAGCTCGTTGGTCTTGAGGCCTTATAAACCTAAAAAATACCACCGAGAGCGGAGAAACAGGAAAGATGCGGGTGGGTGAGGCTGCCACTCAACTTAGGACTAGCACATCAGAGCAGGAATTCCCTGATATGAGGACTTGCGCTCAAGGAGGGGAGTAACCCTCCAAGCAGGAAATTTGGGGAAGGATATGGGACCCGATGGATGGATCGGCTCTTCGTTGAACCGAACCGGTAGTGGCCGTCACCGTGGAAGTTGCCCAGGTGAACCTGCACCACATGGCGTCAATCTCGGCTGTCATCGCGAGCAGGTTCACATTGGATAATCTGGGCATCCTGCTGATCCAAGAGCCATTGGTCTACAAATGAATAGCAGCGTCGATTAAACTTTTGGGAGGGAAAACAGCTTAATGCTGTAGGGCCACAAGTTTAAGGAGCTAAGTTGTGGAGGAAAGTGTGAATAGAAATGATATGCAACCTTTTTTAAGAATGTTTATTCTTTATGATTTTTTAGATTTTTGCAGATCAGAAGTATCAGACGAAGAAAAAGCTTTCTTCAAAAAGGCATCCAAACACTGGACTGGTGGAAGGCCCTACAGCAAAAAGATAATCACTACTGCTGAAGAACTTTTCTTGAAGAAGCCGAATTCGAAGCTTCTATAGAAGGTATTACAAATGTTTCTGCATTTGGAAGTAATCCGGACCACATAAGCATTAACAATTATCAGTGGCAACGAAATTGTTTCAATCATTTACGTCTAAACGTAAACGTCCGTCTGACAATGACACTACCGCATCTTCCTTGAAAAGAATGTCGCCTCCCAGTATTGACCTTATTAATCTTTTCTTCCCCTTGTTCTCAAGGGAGACAAGCTTGCATCATCTCATGATCAGAATACAGAGAAAGTTGTAACGGTCACTTAATTTATTTTCTATACTGCGAAAAAGTTAATTTTCATTTCAAGATTTGCTAGGAATACTACAGTTGATATTTTATGTTATATCTCGTAAAAACTAAAAACGGACGATATTGACATCCGAAAATTTAACTTTAAAATAAATACGATAGGAATATTTCTGTCTTTTAAGATCGACATATGCGCTAACAATTTTCTCAATTGGTTCTTGGTTTGTAGTTCAGTTTAGATTAAAAACTGTTTACAAGTTTAAAGACATGTACATTTTCAAATTAAAATTAAGAAATAATACTTTATTTGGCCTCCTAACGTTTGGCCGATTCCGGTGAGGCTGCCAATCGTAACAAATTTTAAAATAATAGTTTTTCCGACAATGTTTTATCCGAACTTTCCTGGTGTTTCTCTAAATTTATTAATTCTTTATTTAGATCCATACTCATGGCTCTAAAATGAAGTTTTTAAATTCTTCAGGTAATTTCATTTCATTCTTCACTTTATTAAGAGAGAAAACGATTATATTTAAGGCAAGAAAAAAATAAAAATATTCTTACCTTGAAATTTCAGTAGATATTAGTTTTTGTATTTTTTTTTTTATAAATTAGTATTTATTCTACTCGCGTGTGTCAAAAAATAATAATAATATTATTATTTTTTATTATTATGTGTCTTTTACGCACTTATTTTTTATTATTTTACTCGCGTGTTCAAACTAAATCGGAGTCACCAATTTGTTAAATAAGACGCGTTGGGTTTCGGTGTTCAAGTAATACTGGGTTCTGGTTGCCCAGAGCTTATTTATTTATATATTTTTCTTATACTAATTATGTATGTACCACATGCAGAGTTTTGTTATGCATATGCATATTTACATATCTTAAAACTAATCTTAATTGACCTACTCGTCTCTGTCCCTCTCCCGTCCATCGCATTTCTTGGACGGCGGTGATGTCAGCTTTTATTTTTAGGAGGACATCATCCAGCTGGGCAGCGCCAACTTCCCAATTAAGGGACCGGACTTTCCAGGTGCATGCCCTTAAATCGTAATCCTTAATGCGTTTGCCATGGTCGTCATCAAACGGAGGTCTCTCGTCCGTGGCAGTGGTTCTATTTTCATTGGTACGTTTGCTTTTTACGTGGCGGGTCCCAGATCCATCACATAACCCTGGGGACGGATTGTACGTCTTTTTCACTTTAGCTCGCCTTCTAAGTGAATGACTATCAAAGAACTTTACCGACTTACGTGAACTTCTACATGACTACATCCCCATGTATATGTATATACATTATGGGAGTGATTCAAAAAAATTTTGTTTTTTGTTTGGTACTCGGAAAAATAGGTTCCTAGACTGCTCTAAGAAAGCCTCTCCAAACATGAGTTTTTAATTGTAACGGGAAGGTCCCCCCACATACAGTTTTCTATTTTTTCTTATTATCAGATAGAAAAATTTATATCTCGCTTCCCACTACTTGAAAAAATATCTTGTTCCTTAGATTTTGTAGGAAATTGAATGCTCCACTAAAAGGTCTCTTATGACTTTTTCGTAAACCCAAAAGTTTAAAAGATATTAACAGTTAAAGTTTAATTATTTTTGGGAAACTTTTTTATTTCTTATGAATTTTATAACTCAATGAAAAAAAATTATTATGAATAGATTTTTGGAGAGGCTTTCTTAATGTGAAGTACAATCGATACAATTAAGTTCTGAATATAACATAATTCATATGGCTTCCACGACTTCTTTTGCAGAAACGAACCCAATTTTCGAGTATTTTTTCCGTTGACTCCATTGACAGTAATGGTCTCTCCAGCCGAAAAACAGCCTTTGACCGGATAAAATCTGGGTCAATTCCAATAACGTACAACCGGAAGTCATGGAAATTATTTCCTCTATTGTTTTTAATATAGAGACGAAATTGTATTTCTATAACTTAATAAAATTATTAATATTAATAATTTTCTGTCATCTTTTGAGAAAAATATGGGATGTCTTCAATACTCTCAGCCGAGAAGTATGCATTAAAATAAAAATTGTACACTGTGGAATTTTCTGCAGGCAGCATCCAATCTCCACCTCGGTCAGGTGTAACACATGCAATGGATGGGAATATTTAATATATACATCCCCCCGTTACATGTTACAGGATATCACCCATATATTGGTGCGCTACTTCGTGGTGAAAACCGACTGGTACTAGGCAACTTTAACGCGCACCACGATCTATGACATTCCTGTCTGTGGAACGATCGTAGAGGGATGGAACTGGTGGAACAGATTGACGATTCGACATTCTGCACAATGAATGACGAAGCCTCCGCCAGAGTTCTGAGCACTTGTAACAGCTCGCCCGATATTACCATTGCTAGTGGTGGTCTGATAAATAGCATAACTTGGCGACCTATACTAACTCACGCGTCAGACCATCTGCCCATAATTATTTCGACCGTACAGTACCGTACCTTCGTTAACTTTAACAAAGCTAACTGGGTCAGCTTCACAGAATTTACTGAGAACACCCGCAGCAGCTACTGCTCGCTTCATTCCGGCTGGAAGAATAGCAGAACTCCGCCCAAATTTCCCAGCCGAAGCAGCCGGTTTAGCTAATGAGCGCGACACCTTGCGCCATGCCGATCCCGGGGATTCCCGAATAAGGGATCTCAATTTGGTGATTCGAAGATTGGTAAACCAGCACAAACGGACGAAATGGATAGAGCAATTGAAGTCTTGTCGGTAGACAAAACAAAAATGCCAAAAGACTGCGCGCCACTTACTTTCACCGATGAGTAGGTTCAGGATGTCATCAATAAAGCGAAATCTTCCAAATCCATTGGCCCTGATGGAATCAACATGTTATGCTAAAGCATCTAGGCTCCACGGGAGTAAGCTACCTAATCAAGGTCCTCAACCAATCATAGTATTTAGTGTCATATACGCTGAGATAGTTCGTGGCCTCAACCAGAAACCACCCTGTGACAGAACGATCCTCGTAGCGTTGGACTTGTCAAAAGCTTTTGACACTGTCAATCACACAACGCTACTGCAGGACATCGAAAAAACTACGCTCTCTCCAGGACTGAAGAGGTGAACCATGAACTATCTGAGCGGTCGGCAGTTATCGGTACTATTTCGAGGTGAAAAATCTAAACTGAGAAGAAATAAAATGGGGATTCCGCAGGGTGGTGTCCTCTCCCCGCTACTGTTTATTTGCTACATCTCGAAACTCCCACAGCCACCAGAGAGAGTTTCTATAACCTCGTACGCAGATGATTGCACGATATTGACGTCGAGCAATGGAATCGATGGCATGTGTTCAAAAGTAAACAGCTAAAGGAGTATAGACTTGAGCTTAATATTGCAGTCGATGGCGTCAAGATTCCGACTGTCAATAATCCTAAGATTTTAGGTGTAACATTTGATAGTCTATCCTTCTACACTTCTCATACGACCGCGATTATCGTCAAAGTACAGAGCCGCAACAAAATCCTCAAGTCGCTAGCCGGCAGGACATGGGGAAAAGACAAAGAAACGTTGTTGGCAACTTACAAGGTAATCGGCCGGTCGGTCCTCAATTACCTGGATGCAATGGTATGCAGATGAAGAAACTTCAGACCTGCCAGAACACTGCACTTTGAACCACGACAGGATGCCTTTTGATATTTCTCATCGAACATCTACATAGTGAGACGCTTATGCTCCCAGTTAAGGAGCATAATGAACTCCTCTCAGGTTAAACTCCCACTTGTAAAGAAGAGACCCTGACATACTACTCATCTTACACCCTTTTTCTTTTGGTCCGACCACGTCGAAACAGCACGTTTCCTGGGCCTCCCGCTAGATGACGTCGACGACAACCTAGATAATCCTTATCATCCTAACGGGGATTAGATATCCGTTAGAATAACAACAACAACAGCACTGCCATAAAATATAAAGTAAACCACTTTATCTCGTCGTTCTTACTGAAATGTTAAGTACAATCTGGCTGGGATTTCGGAGGGATTACTTCCGCAGTCTTATTTCAACCAAATTCAAAAAAACTGCTCATGAGAAAACCTAGCGAATTTCATAAATAGTTCTGATTTGAGTAAAAACCACAGAGTTTTAGAAATACGTTATATTTTCAGAGAGAGATATTCTGCATTTTTGGTAGCAAGGTCGTAAGATTGTTTGAAGGATAAGTGGAATAGCATTTAATTAGCAAAGTCTAGTACATATGGTAATGCATGGTGGTGGTGGTGTTATGATGATTATATTGATGATTTAGAAACAAATTTGAAAGAAAGTGCAGTCAAACTGGGACTATGTGAACGGCTTATTTTCCAACAGGACAACGCCCGAAGCACACAGCAGAAATTGTAAAGCTGTGCTTGCTGTATAATATTCTAAAATAACTTCATATACCCTTCAGTCACCTCACCACAATCCAATTGAACTATTACCAGCAAGGAAGTTATTAAGGAAGCGCTTAAAGAAAAATGGGAAGCTATAGTCCTGCATTAAACGTTACAACCTCATCCACGAACATCTTCTTTGCTCCTCTGCTCCCGGTGGAAGGTGTTATTACCTCAACGTAGTTTCTAACAAACCTTACCGCTGGTGGGGGACTTTCACTTAGAATTTATTCATTCTAATTTTTATTTTGTATTCTTAAGTCTTAGATAGATAGATAGATAGTATTATGACGTAATGCACCGCGACCTAGGGTCTATTGTGCCCTCTCCTATATCATATGTCTTCCCAGAGTCCCATCAACCTGAATAGTTCCAGGAGTTTGCCGGGCGCTGCTGAGGTGATGTGATCCCTGCTGATATAAAAGGAATCCAGGGCCTTAAGCCTTTTTTCACAGATTGCTGTGCAATCCAGGATTAGGTGCGCTGGTGTTTCCTGTTCTAGGTCGCAGAACCGACAGTTAGCAAAGGAGACTATGCCCATGTTGGACAAGTGTTTCGTGAGCCTGCAGTGCCCTGTGTAGATCGCGACGAGGAGACGGAATTTGACACGGGGGAGGTGAATAAGTTCCTTGAACCTGGAGAGATTGTACCCCCTTAGGAGCAGCTTGGCGTGGCGCATACTTGATGCCTGTTGCCAATGCCGTTCTCTCTCCACTCCAGTGTGGGATCCTACCGCTATGTATGGTTCTGGTCCCATCACCTTGGACGCTGCCGCAGCGTGGGTCAGTTCGTCGCCCTCTCGTTTCCTTCTATTCCCTTGTGCCCTGGCACCCAAATTAGGTGCACCCGGTTAGACACGGACAGGCGGTTTAGCCTTTCTATGCATTCCTTTTCTAAAAGTGATTTGGTCTCATATGATGAGATCGCCTTTAGTGCCGCTTGACTATCACTGAGAATAGCTATTCGCTGGTTGCGATAGTTGTGGCTGAGGTTGACTTTAGCGCACTGACATATGGCAAAAACTTCAGCCTGGAAGATACTTGGGAAGCATCCCATTGGTATGGACAGCTTAGGGTGCTGGCCTAACTTCGTTCCGTCCCTCCGACGAGGCTGCTTTGGTTCGGCGCCGCCTCTAATTTCTGCGTCTTGTTGCAGACGAACCCTGCTCCTACTCAGAGCCTGCTTTTCAGCTGTCTCCAGTGTCATGCCGTCTTGAGGTACCACTTGAGAGTGGCTCCACTCATTCCCGCTCTTCGTGGGTCGTCGTGACTTCCTGGGCGTCCTGGTTCCGGAGTACATGGGATGTCCCTCGTTGCCGTTTCCGTTTGCCCTTTGATTCCACTTTTGTGAAACCACCTCCTCTCCGCAGTCGATCCTGCTCGAGGTCGGTTGTGGGGGTGGCGTTCGCGTGATTCGCAGTGGTCGCGATGGACGCACTACGCTGAGTGCCGCTGCAGGAGGGCATGTCGTCGTCGTCGCGCGCGTGCTCGTTCTTCCGTCGACAGGGCATCCAGGAAGCTGAACTTTCGTCTAGTTCTTGGGCCACTCTTGCTTGCGGTACTTGTGCAGCTGTACGCCGTTGCTGTTGATGCTGCTGCTTTGGTTGTTGTCGTTGTCGTTGTTGTGTTTTGTTTGTTGTTGTTGTTTTCCTTGTTCATCTTGTTCGTACGACCGTTTAGCCCGTATTGTAGGCCTCCCGGTCTATTATTTTGGTAGGGGAATCTAAAAGGTCCGCCTCGCCAGAGCTCCTTGACGCAGTAAGGCCACCGTTACTTCCCAAGGCGGCCCGGTGTTGGGTCTTTTAAGTCTTATATACTATTTTGGAAATCTTACGTATCTAATTAAATATATGTATGTGTATGTTGTTTTGTACTGTCTCTGCCTTATCTAATATGTGTGGCCTGTATAATTTATTAGAATTACATATTGCTTACATATCTTATATGCGTATTCAGTGCCTCTGAATACAGCTCTCATGAGGAGGTTCTGGAGCACGTTGATCTCCTCCGATTCTAACGTTTTCACCGGGTAGTTGAGAGGCAGCACCGCAATTTGAATGCCTACCTATTAGAGCATCCGCATATCTGCGTCGTCTCTCCTCCCAGCGTTCTAGAACTGGCGATCCGCTGCGGTTTGAACTGACCGCTTTCCGCTTCATGGTTTGTGTCTGGGCGTTTGCAGGGCGGTCGGAGTTGCGGGGCAGCGGCTTGGCTCCCCGCTGCTTCGTCTTTGTGGACGCGGTCTTGCTTCTCCACTCCTTCGCAGGGGAGACACTGCTTCTTGTTCCTGCCGGAACTCCGCCACCATTGTCACCAGTCATGCCCTTATTACGAGGGGTTCATCGTCCCCGCCGGGTTTGCCTGCGCTGCGGTTTGAACTGACCGGTCTAAACTTCGGTTTAGTTCCTGGACCCCCTTACCTGCAGCTACGCTGACTTATCATGTCTGCAAAATTCTGCAAAAAAACAAATTCAAGGCTTATACGTATGCTTTATTCCTCGTAAAAGCTTGACAAATGGATCTTCACGTTTTTTTTTTGATAGTTTTACGCCACAGATATTCAATAATCATATACTATGTGCATAAGTATACGAAACTTTGCTGATTACAATAATTGTCTTTTAGAAAGAATCGTTTAATAACACGCCACTGCGATTCAATTCTTTAAGTGTGTGTCCCGTCTGGTGCGACAAAGGGATTTTCGGGATCACTATGACAAAGGGATTTTCGGGATCCAAAAGTCGGTACATATAATTGACCCTTGCGCCACGTGCTTCTTTATAATCGGTATGAGCACCTCAACACATCTGACATTCTCAGGACACACTTCCAAAGTTAAGTCCTCGCACCCATCCTCCTCCATACCCAGCACAAAGTGACCTTCCACTCTCCTGCCTGAAATATGAGACAATAAGTGAGTACGTAAAATTTTATATATATACATATGTAAGTGTTTTTGTCTTTGTTATACTTTCGTTTTCCAAATTGGCTTTCATCTATCTGGAAAATTTTTCCGGGACCACCAATTTTCCCGACAATCTCTTCATGGTCTATTTGGAACACGACAACGGCTTCCCGACAATAGCTGTACCAATCACAGATGGTAACTGTTGATAAAATTGCTGTAAAGCTATTTTTTCACACTTCCGTTTGGCATCAGTGTGAAGCGTAGGCGAACATGAGGTAAAATATTTAAGACAATCGTATGTTCGCATTCTCAAACCAGGTACCTTTGGCCTTCGATATAGCAGCCAGCGAACGGCAATTACCTTTACGGCATCTAAACGAGCCCACCGTATTATTCCCCGCTAGAGTTGGGATCATGGGGTTTTACGTTTACGGCAGAATTTACTGCTTAAAATTAAGTCCTCTTCTTCCGAAAATGCAATGAACTTCTCCCTTGTGCTAAACGTTTCCAGAACTCGAATGATGTTCCACATTTCTTTTAGTTCTGCAACGGTGAGAACATTCGTTGCACTTCTACGTACACCGCGGCTGGTGGAAGTTTCAGACAGAGAATACTTAATTAAAAATTTAGAAAAATTTGATAACATACCTGATTGATTTGCACTCATTTTCTTCTTTTTTTCTTTTTAATAAAAAACAAGTAAGGAAGGGCTAAGTTCGTGTGTCACCGAACATTTTATACTCTCGCATGATAAAGTGATAATCGAGATTTCATTATCCGTCCGTATTTGTGTAAAGTTTTATTCAGCTATCATCATTGGTTCCTAATGTATATATTATATAGAGAAGGCATCAGATGGAATTCAAAATAGCGTTATATTGGAAGAAGACGTGGTTGTGAACTAATTTCACCTATATTTCGTACATGTCATCAGGGTGTTAAAAAAATATGATATACCGAATTTCATTGAAATCGGTCTAGTAGTTCCTGAGATATGGTTTTTGGTCCATAAGTGGGCGGTGCCACGCCTATTTTCAATTTTTAGAAAAAGCCTGGGTGCAGCTTCCTTCTGCCATTTCTTCTGTAAAATTTAGTGTTTCTAACGTTTTTTGTTAGTCGGTTAACGCACTTTTAGTGATTTTCAACATAACCTTTGTATGGGAGGTGGGCGTGGTTTTTATCCGATTTCTTCCATTTTTGAACTGTATATGGAAATGCTTTAAGGAAACGACTCTATAGAGTTTGGTTGACATAGCTATACAAAAAACTTAGTAGGGGTTGTGGTCACTCCCACTTTTCCAAAAAAATTGCGTCCAAATATGCTCCTCCCTAATGCGATCCTTTGTGCCAAATATCGCTTTAATATCTTTATTTATGGCTTAGTTATGACACTTTATAGGTTTTCGGTTTCCGCCATTTTGTGGGCCGATTTTGCCCATCTTCGAACTTAACCTTCTTATGGAGCCAAGAAATACGTGTACCGAGTTTCATCATGATATCTCAATTTGTACTCAAGTTACAGCTCGCACGGACGGACGGACGGACAGACGGACAGACAGACATCCGGATTTCAACTCTACTCGTCACCCTGATCACTTTGGTATACTATATAAACCTATATCTGACTCTTTTAGTTTTAGGACTTACAAACAACCGTTATGTGAACAAAACTATAATACTCTCCTTAGCAAGTTTTTTGCGAGAGTATAATAAGAAGAAAGTTAAATTCAGCTGTACAAAGCTATAAATTCCTTTACAAGGTGCATTTTTTATAGCAAAAAGCAGTGTAAACAATTAAGGAAGGGCTAAGTTCGGGTGTCACCGAACATTTTATACTCTCGCATGGTAAAGTGATAATCGAGATTTCATAATACGTCATTTACATATTTTTCAAATACCGTATTTTTGTAAAGTTTTATTCCGCTATCATCATTGGTTCCTAATGTTTATACTCGTAATATACAGAGAAGGCATCAGATGGAATTCAAAATAGCTTTATATTGGAAGAAGGCGTGGTTGTGAACCGATTTCACCCATATTTCGTACATGTCATCAGGGTGTTAAGAAAATATTATATACCGGATTTCATTGAAATCGGTCTAGTAGTTACCGAGATATGGTTTTTGGTCCATAAGTGGGCGGCGCCACGCCCATTTTCAATTTTTAAAAAAGTTTTGTTAGTCGGTTAACGCACTTTTAGTGATTTTCAACATAACCTTTGTATGGAAGGTGGGCGTGGTTATTATCCGATTTATTCCATTTTTAAACTGTATATAGAAATGCCTGAAGGAAACGACTTTATAGAGTTTGGTTGACATAGCTATAGTAGTTTCTGAGATATCTAAAAAACTTAGTAGGGGGCGGGGCCACGCCCACTTTTCCAAAAAAATTACTTCCAAATATGCTCCTTCCTAATGCGATCCTTTGTGCCAAATTTCACTTTAATATCTTTATTTATGGCTTAGTTATGACACTTTATAGGTTTTCGGTTTTCCGCCATTTTGTGGGCGTGGCAGTGGGCCGATTTTGCCCATCTTCGTGCTAACGCCTTATGGAGCCAAAAATACGTGTACCAAGTTTCATCATGATATCTCAATTTTTACTCAAGATTACAGCTTGCACGGACGGACGGACAGACTGACGGACGGACAGACATCCGGATTTCGACTCTACTCGTCACCCTGATCACTTTGGTATATATAACCCTACTATCTGACTCTTTTAGTTTTAGGACTTACAAACAACCGTTATGTGAACAAAACTATAGTACTCTCCTTAGCAAGTATTGTTGCGAGAGTATAAAAAAGGGAGTTATACCTTTCACGGCATTATAACTTTTTATCCAAGACGACCTTGGCCACACTTTAAAACATAATTCTAGTTGATCTAATTCTGAGGAATCCTTGATCGACGATCCAACACCGAGGTTTTTAGATTTCTTTCGCGCAGAACTCCTCTTTGCAACTTTTTTTTTATTCATAAAAAATTACTAAAGATTTTTGCGTTTTCGATTTATGTATTTGGGGTATAAAGATTTTCCTTATTTTCTTTCGTTGACAAATAGGCAGATATGGCAATACCAATTATGACAACCCTTTTGTTATTGTGCAAATGCACAGAATTTAACCAAAACAAAATTATTCAATTAATGCTTTATTTAAAAAATATAAAAAAATATAATAAGCATAAACATTTTAGTGAAGTGTTAATAAGTGAAAAGTGCATAATATGAGTGAAAAGGTCATTCACAATATAAAACTTATTAAGTTAAAAGTAGAGAATTTTTTAACTTTAAATGCAAATATTTTAAAAACTATAAGTCAGCGGCAACTATAAATATTTTTTTTTTTGAGATCTGGAGAATGTCCCTTTTCCACTGATACCAATTTTAACCCTGAAATCGGGGGATGCTATTCTAAGTCCTGCGGGTAAGAGGACTCCTGCTTGCAGGGGGAAGAATATACCGGCATGCCTTTGGTAAGAGGTGACTAAAATTCACATGCACTGTGTCTGACAATCAGGTCTGTTTTAAATGTCAGGATGGTCTATAACAGAAATAGTGCTATAAATACTCAGCTTGAAATGATATTATAGACTTTACATTAATTCCTAATGTAAATGCATTTGTTGTTCAAGCGACAAATGTCACCAGTCATTGAGTTTGGGGAGCTCAACTGGTAGTAGCAAAAACTACAAAGTCTCACTAGAGACTATAACCTGGTACCACGGGAGCAGTTAGCCCTTGGAGTTTACTCCAATCTGCTCATTGGGTTTGGTCCTTTGTGGAGATTCGTGGTGGCTGTGGTTCGAACCTAAATGCGGGCAGGGCATTTTGTCCAGTGTGGAGTCGCATTGCGGCCGGGTGCCGGACCCAGAGTACGGCAGAGGTTTTGGGTAGGCCTCGTACCCGACCAAGGCGGCTAAGGTGTCCCTATCCACCTGAACCAATTGGAACCAAGGTAGGAGTGCTGAATGCATTTATACTTTGGGGCGCTGATCAACGCATTGTATTGAACTACGTGCTTCTAGAAATACAAAGCACCGTGAGGTTAGGCCGTCGCCGGCAGGTACTCACGTAAAACACAACGGACTCTAAGTCCCAGCCCTAATATGTTCCCGAGAATTTCAAAAAAGGGGATCACAGCTGTGTGATATAATCTGAATATAGCTAAGATGTACAATGTCTCTATGTCAACTTTAATAAGCCTTAAAGAAAGACAATGAAATCGACAAAGGTCGTAAACGCAAAATTAGGGCCCAAACCATTTTTCCGCAAATTTCGAAAATATATTGGTGGATTATGTTTTGACGCTGGAATCGAAATTATTTGGTCTAAGCAAAATGGATGTTAAGTACTTAGCATATCAACTACAAAAATAATATTAAGCACCCATTTTCTAAGGAGGTAAGGATCATTCTTTGCATGAGCACGAGGTTTCATAAATATAATGTGTATACCTCTTTTTGATATATTTTTGAAAGAAAATGCACAATTTTAATTATTCAGCCAACAATGTTTTTAACTTGATAAAACAGGCATAAGTGTCGTTACGTTAAAATTACGCCAAGTATTGTCAAGGATGGTAGCCTTACTTCTGCAGAAAATGAGCACCGCCAGGATCAATATACGAATGTCATCAAACCGGTTGGGTTCAAACATACAATACGGATAATATAATATGGTTTCCACACTTGATAAAACACATCAAACTATCAGCTGCTAAACCAGTATTGTTCGTCTTGGACGGTCATTCGAGTCATACAGAAATATTGAGCTAGTTCATTTTGCTAAGGAAAATCACGTATCTATTGTATTCACCCTCCACATTCAAGTCAAAAAATACAGCCGCTACATAAAATTTTCATCGGACCTCTCAAGAGTTATCTTTCGGAAGAAATACGTGTTTGGATGCGTTCGAACGGCAGAGTTTTGGCACACATTGATATGGTGAAATATGAATTCAATGTGCCTTGTGCAAAAAATTTAATTTAAATTTAAGAGGAACGGGCTGCACAACCAGCTCTTTATATGCGAAATGTGCACACAATAATCACTTGGTATTTAAAAAAAACCAACACCAGATTTTCGACTTCTTCGGAAGGTGCCAGGTTTGGCGTATACGGAAGGTGGGGTAGCAGTTCCCTGCGAAGTACTTTGGTTGTATCCTGAACCGGTTTTGCTGTGTGTGCAGGTGCATTGTCGTGTTACAAAATTACTGTGCCGAGTTTTCTGGCCCATTTTGGTCGTTTTTCGATCAATGCATGGTTCAAATTGTAGCGATCTGTAGCGATTAGTTTAACAGTTTTACTAGTTTTTAGAAGCTTTTGACTCAAAGTATCATTCTCATTCAATATTGCTTGCAGTTCGGCGTCTTCAAACTCTTTGGTGATCCTCCACGTTCTTCATTTCTCACATCAAAAGCATTATTTCTTTGAACCATCTTCGCACATTGCTTCTAATAGAGCATGATCATCATATGCCTCGACAAGTATTCGATGCAACTCTGCAGAACTTTTCTTCTAAAGGAAATAAAAAATTAAAGCTTTCCACAAATCATAACTTTTCGTGACAGAATTTGGTATTTTCAACACAATGAAAAAATATGATGCTGTTTGTCAATGACCGTAAGGTAACTGAATAGTTTTAACATACGTAGTATGTATGTCAGCCAACCAAACAGAAAAAATTAAGGCTCCTTCACGACAAAAAGTCCGTAGTAACACCGGTACACCTGGTAAATGAACCAAGGCACTCACTCATTTTTGCGCAATTGCCGAAACCGATATTGTCCGTTAGCTGCCATACAAAGTGGAAAGTTTTTACTGAAATATCTTCAAGAAATTTGGAATCTATTGTCCAAAGCAACTCCACGATCTCCGTAAAAATTGTTCGGAAACTAAAGCAGCCATACAAACTGCCCGACGAAAATCAAGCTCTTGTATGAATTACTTATTTGGTTGTGAAGGGTGTTATAGCTTCGGCGAAACCGTTATTAACTTTATTGTTTTTATTATCTAATTGAAAGTATTGAAATAGCTGTTGATTACTTGTACTATTTTCTGAATGTGTTTGATATAAAATAATAAAGGTCACTCTCTCAGAAATCGAAAAGTGGCACAATAAATTTCAAGTCAATAATAAAGCAACTAATATTATATTTTAAATTTTAAAATACCAATGGTCTTTCATCTTTTAATAATAAATGATAACACAGTACTTACATCTACACATATTTCCGGGCTGACCATAAGAGAATTATTAATTAATATGAAACCACAGTTATGCTACCGAATCCAGGGCGAGTGACAAGTGGTGAAAACTAAATTATCACCGCAAGAAAGTCCTAATGAACGAAATGAAAGGAATGCCGCAAAGGATTTTTCCAAAGCGCTACTAAAAATATAAAAACTTTGTTGGCTACTCTTGGTGAGGGAATATGCAAATAAATGAGGACCAAACAAATCCTTTTAAAACAAAGCAAAAACAGGAAAAATAATAAAATATGCAACAAGCAGAGCAAAATAGAAAACTTTTCAAATCTTATTAAAAGCATTAATGCGAAAAAGAAGTAAGAAGAAATTAAAAGTGTCCTGCTGTGATGGAAACCCAGCGCTAAATTTCAGAGCAAAAAAGGCGAAACAAAATCTAAAATTTGATGGTATGAGGAAGACAAGATAATTTCAAATGTTGTAAGGTAAATTGAAAATAAATGAAAGTGAGAGAAAGAAAGCAAATTGTTTAAAATTATATAAATTACTTTAGATGCATATGTCAATATGTATATTAATTAAAAATTAATTAACATTTCATATATTAATTAACATTACGTACATAAGAAACGAAATTAATAAAATATCTGTGTTCTTCGCGCTTCTTTCTAAAAATTGATAACAAGCTTCAAGTGTGTATAGTAAAAATCAAAAGGCGAAATCAGTCAGATTTCTTCAAAGCAAAGCAGTGTCTGTTTATGGTAGAGGGGACTTAATTATTCGTGGGTTGTTGTTGGAGGGGGTTCAAATTCGTAAAGAAGTGAAATAAATTATAATTGCGTAAAAATATTATTGTACAACATGGTCGAGGATTGCGTAGTATGTTTGTATGTATCAACGCGTGTGTATGGTTGATGCGCCTGAGTCGGCTTAGTGGAAGCGAGCTTCGGACGGCCGTCGAGTCGGCTCAAGAAGCATTACAGGCGTGTGGCCAGACGCTTATTTTGCATAATCGTATTCATGGAAAACTTGTTTGCTTTCAAGTTTAAAAAGTGTTTGCAATATTTTTCCAGATTTTTCATATCAACGTTTTTTTCTAGTTTAGACTTTTCTCTGTAATGTAAATTTAAATGGAAAAGTATGGAAGCAGTCAAGTGCAGAGATTGTCATAATTCAGAAAATGATGAGACATTATGTTGAAACAAATTGTATGAACACATTTTTTTATTTTAATACTGCGAATTTAATGATTTTTTCTGGGGTACAACTCACGTAAGCTCGAACATTTGAATTTTATTGCCTTAAAAAGTTGATAAAATGGAGCTTAATCGAGTTGGGATAAAATTATTTTTGATTTGTAGTTTATAAAACTCTTTAAAGCATTTGGTTTCCCGTTACTTTTTACATAAACATTAAATTTAAAACCATGCTCCTGAGAACATTCATATTCTCTATGTATAGAATAAGCGTTTTTGTCCTATACAGATTTTTTGAAGTTCCAAATTGTCTGTGAAAATGAGTATGCCATTCTCCTAAAAATCATCAGAAGTGTAACGATACCTTCATCAAAAATAAAAATCTAAAAAATAACGGAAAAATTTGTATAATCATATTCATACAAATAATGCTTCCAGCTATCGTCCTATTTCGAATCTAATTTTATTTAAATAATATTTCATTTGATCCGGAAAAACTTCCGTCTGAACAACCTATACAAATCCTTCAACTTTATCATGAAAATTAAGCATTTGTAAAGAATGTGTTTCGTGCGCTTCGGTCAACTTATGTTCAACATAATCGGTCAATTGAGCATACTATTCGCAACACCATTATCCATCTTGATATCCAGAATTCATTATTGGCTAATATTCGTCCATGAAAATATAGCAGCCGTAGCTGAGACTGTGCACGAAGACCGTGGAGAGTCGATTCGGCGCCGTTCGCAGCAACTCTAACTGACGTATGGAACAACTTGGCGCTTTTTACGTCAAGATCTTAAATTGAAAGCGTACAAAATACAGCATGTGCAAGAACTGAAGGCGCTCAACCTTCCCAAGCGAATTTTGTTCAACGGTGAGCCGAATTTCTGGCTCAGTGGGTATGTAAACAACCAAAATTACCGCATTTGGGACGAAGAGCAACGTGAAGAAATTCAAGAGCTGCCATTCATATAGAAAAAAAAACGGTTTGGCTGGATTTGTAGTTATCGCGTCAAATTTCTTCAAAAATGACACCGGGAGAACGTAACCGTCAATCGCACCATAATAACCGACTATTTGATGCCTTAAATTGAAGCTCATGATCTCGGCGACTTTTGATTTCTACAAGACGGCGGCATTTCCTACTCATCGCATCAGTGACTGGGTTTATTGAGAGAAAATTTTGGTGAGCAGATAATTTTACGTTCTGTTCCGGTCGATTGGCCACCAATGTTGTGAGATATCACACCTTTAAACTTTTTTCTGTGGGGATGTTCAAAGTCTATGCGGACAATCCCGTTTCAATTCAGGCCTTGGAGCAAAACATCATGCGTATCGTTCGCCAGTTACAGTCGAAATGCTCGAAGGAGTTATCGAAAATTGGACTCAACGGATGGACCATCTGAGACGTAGCCGCGGCTAACATTTGAAAAAGATAATTTTTAAAAAATAAATACCAAAGAATGTTTTTTCGAATAATAATATACAACCCATTAAATTTGAAGTATCTGTGGTTTTTCTTTAAATAAGTAGGGAATCTCGAAATAGATCATCCTTTTTCTGGTTGTAATGATCAGGCTCTTCAATATCTTCCGAATTTCATAATTTGTGTATACGGGGACGGTTTGATAACTACTTAGCCGAACCGTTCCTTGGAGGCACTTTGTAGAATCACAGTTTTATTGACCGCGTAGCGAAGTGGGCGTGTCTTCGGAATTTTTAAATATGAAAAATACGCATAACGGTTGGCTATATTATTCTTGTCTTTGGAAAATAAATCATTTAGTTAATTCAATGCGTGCAAGAATGCCGTATGGTGACTTTTTTTCTTCGAAGGCGCTAAAAATTATTTTACCGAGTTTGTAAATGCCCGATTTAGCTTGTATTTATGAGAAAGTTGTCGACGCGACAGGTGCGGCGAGACCATTTTACAGCAGAACTTGGTGCAATTTAAGCTCCAACGATGTCCAAGAAGGTATCAACGAAAAAGATTTCACCCTGCGAGTCTGCTGCAAAGATGGTGAAAGGTGATGGCCACTTTTTTCAAAGGTTCACAAGTTGTGAACTACATCAACTACCCAGAAAACGATAAAACGATCACAGGGCTCTACTATGCCGAATAATTGGGTCGGTTTGATACCGAATTTTATAAAAAAATAATTCCATTTGTAAAAGAAAAAGTGATCACAACGGATCGACTCACACATCATAGCACGGAGAAATTGGTCGACTTAGGCTATTTTACAGAGTTGAGAAAGTCACTCATCGGGCAGACATTTGAGGCCTACTTTGCAGACCTACAAAAAAAAATAATATATCAGACCGGTTAAAGCAGCTCAAATCAGGTCGTCAAACACCACTTGAACCAGTTTTTATTTGCAAGCATCAACAATTTCAATATTTTGCCCGAAAGATGGCAAAAGCTATTGAAGCAAAGTGAGAATATATAATTTCATAAAATTAGTTATACAATAAAAAAATCGTGTCCAAATTGTACTAAAAAAATTAAATTACTTAGTGAACAACCCAAGATATCCTTTATAGAGAACCTTTCCTTTGGGAGTTACAAACATCGTGACAATCTTAATAAGTATACCCTGTTCATGGCATAAAAAAGTCGATTTTTTGAACTTTTAGTTTTGGAATAAAAACCCTTTGTGACACATCGCTCAAAGATTGTATTTTTTTAATTATTGAAGCACTCAACAATGTTGAAAAATGTTGGAGGAATACATGTTGCTTTAGAATATCAAACCGCCGTTCATTGGTAGCTAGGTAGCGTTCTTAATTCTTAATTGTGAAGGAAACTGTAGAATGCAACTGTACTTAAGGTTTTATCTTTTTATTTGTGACTAGAGGACCCGTCCACGTTTTACTGTGGCTGATACATAGGTAGTACTACTAATACCATCTATATGATTTCTATTATTTAGGTTATTTAGACTATTAGTTAAGGTGAATCAACTTGTGTTAGTTAACAAAAAAATTAATCAAAAAGCATTTGTTTTTGGGGGAAAAATACTGTTAAATTTGGGCTGTGCATTAATGAAATCAACCGAGTCTAATCGATAGTCAGCCTAGTGGACTGTATATTATGAAATGGTTCTCAAGCAAGGAAAGACAAAAAAATCGACTGGTAAGGTTATGGCATCAGTCTTTTGGAATGCACGTGGTATATTATTCATCGAATGATTATTGAGCCAGTTTTAATTCATTGCACTGTGTATTTCATTGCAGTTCTATTTTACTATTCCCAATATTTAGCAATTTTATTAATTTTTAGGAAGGATCAGTTTGAAATTGTTTGCATATACTTCATCGTTCCCGTTTAAATATTGCACTGCTCTGTACAATGCTTCGAAAATATTTCCGTATATCTCAAATTATAATAGACCTTTTTATCAACACTCCAGTTATTCTGCTTTATTTTTATGCTCGATATCGCGTCCTTCGCCCATAATTTAGCAAAATATCCGCAATGCCTTGACGACGGAAATGTTAAGGCCATTTTTTGTTCTGATATTAAATATATCTGAAGGGTTCGTCCTAAAAAAACATTATAAGCATATATGGATATGCAAATTTTTACTTATATCTTTCAATTTCTTCATTACTAAAGTTTTCTAATGTTTCTTATATGAATTTTGAACAAATGCTTATGATTTAAAATATAATTTCTGTATTTATAAAAAGTATCCTCGGTCCTTACCTTGGTTCTAAGCTACCTCCCCACCAATTTTCAGCCAAATCGATTCAGCCGTACTTGAGTTCTATGTAAATGGTGTAACTGACACGACTTTCTTTTATACATATACATATGTATACCCATTAGATATACACATTTTTTTTGGAAAATCAAAATTTATTAAATTTTTAATGTTTTCATAAGTTAAAACGACCGCTTATACCAGAAAAAAGCCATGAAGACCAATCAATATCCTCTAATTCATTTACTTATTTCTTGTAATCGTATATGTAAGCCCATAATCGGTGTTTTTAATCATTAGGGACGACTTTTCCCACAATAAAGTATTCATTTTATAGTTCTATGAATGAGTTCAAACACTTTAATTGATTCATACAACTCGGTTAAGTATGTTCTTACGCAACTCCCCATTGATAGCTAAAAAAATGCCATCTTTTAAATGTAAGTAATTCTGTCCGGAAGGTGTTCGGAATATGCTACAGTGGACATATTTGAAATTTTTTATGTCGTTGCACAAATGTCGTCCGTTTCCAATGAGGCTTTCGAACCTACATAAAGTACATACAAGGATTGTGTTGGATATGGATGTGTGTACTATCTGCATGAAGTAAATATGAATGTGTACATATGCGTTTATGTTCGTACCTTTACCAAGGCTCCAATGCATCCACCTATTGTGTGCTACTTATGCACATATTCATACATATGTACATATATATACATACATACATACAAATGTATGTAGGTATATCCTCTTATAAACTTTATACAGACACATTCTTGTATATGTGTACTCATGTAAGAACAATTATTTCTAGTGTAGTATTGTGGCAAGACGCGGTCCATTGTGGTTTTGAGAACCTTCGCCAATGATAAGAATCGCTCGGAAAAAATCATATTTATTTAGTGTGTAGGAGCCAGCCGGCGGTGTGGGAAAAAGTGGAAGTTAAAGAAGACGACGAAGTGGTCGGACGTACATAGGTAAAAAATGTAACATGATTTAATGACATGAATTATTTATGAGTTTCCTGTCAATCAAAAACCACGTCATACGTTTTTGATGGCGATGTCAACGCGCAAACGGCGTTTCACTTCAGTCTTGTTGTCGCAACATGGCAGAACTGGCAAACAGTTATAGATACATAACGTACATATATGTACATTTATATATACTTATGTTTATGTATACATACAAGTATATATATTAGTATACATGCGGAGGGAACTCATTGTTTTAAGTGCGAAGCCTTCTATGCTAAGGAAGCGAATTTCCATGTGGAGGTTCTGTTAAGTTTTGGTAACGCGAAGCCATTCTATAGAATATTTCAACCAAAAACTTTAAATTTTAAATAACAATTTTACCTATTGTTGTATAACACTAAACCTAGAACTAATTTCGGTTGTGATTTTAAATTATTCGAAATAATGTTTTGACCGAATATATTTACAAACATAATCGAAACAAATGCTCGGGTGTAATCGTTCATTTTATACTTTTACAACTCACAATGAGCTTTAAGGAAGTCTTTCTGCAAAGTTTTATTTATGGTCCTAATTGATTCTTGATTTGTGAAAGAATCAGATGGAATTTATGTGGGAAGCAGCTGAGGCTAGAGCCCAATTCCCCAGTGTATCACGGGAATATCTAAGTTAATCTATGTACCAAATATGGTTTAAATCGGTCGACTTGGTCCGAAGATATGGGCCGTGTCTCGACCATTGCCCAATTTCGCGACCGGCTCCTATAAAGCTCTTCCGTACCATTTCGGTTGTAAAATTTTCTGGTGCATTTATTTAAAGATTTATCGCAGTTTTAGTAGTTTTTTAACAATACCGTTATATGAAAAGTGGGCGGGTTTATAATCTGAATTTATCCATTTACACACTGTTAGTAGGGGTTCTTTTTATAGAATTAAGCGAATAGGATTATTGTGGCTCTAGTGGCTTAGGAGATCTGTCCCTAAACCTGTAAGAAGACGAAGCCACATTCATATTTTCAAAATTTTTAATCCATAGGTGTCCCTTGTAACTACAATCCTCTGTGCTAAATTATTGGTTTATATCTTAATTTAGTGCTTTCAAGTTTCATTAAGATACTTTATTCATATTATCATTTGCATAGACTGACGGGCGGATAGACAATCACTCGGAATAGAACTCGTCTCGCCATTCTAATCATTTATGTATATATGTATATATAACTCCATATCTATATCGATTAGTGTTAGGTGATACAAACAAGTGTTAGGTTAGATGGCTGATCAAAGATCGCACGTGGACTTCTAAATGTAGTCCTTTGTGAGGCCGTAGAAAAGTAGAACTCCTTATTAATTAGCAAAACAGTTAGTAGCCAATTCCCGCCATTTCGGTGGGATGTCTGAAGATCCGGGCTCCCAAAAGCTTAAATCTTGACCTACCAAACGCGGGACAGTCCAAAAGGAAATAGTGAGCTGTTAACCTTACTGAGGGCAAAGAGATCACTAGATCTTTTCCGATGGATCTTGAGCCAAAAGGCTTTTACGAACGCCCATGTACCGATGGTGGTCCAACGCTGGCTAGGCTGTCGCGAAGCCCAGCTATGTAGTAGCAGAACACAGGAGGTTAGGGGGGTACCGACCTGTTCTCATTCTACCGATAGCGTGCCTTTTCTTGTAAGCCTATCAGCTTTACAGTTTTCTGAGATCCCGCTAAGACCTGGCACCGATACCAATTTTATCACAAATATACTCGATGTTATGATAGCGAGATTAGGCTTTCTGAGCGCACTGTTAATGGGTTCAATGCTAGTATCGCCGCTCTGCTATCTGAGTGGATGGTCATTGCTCTAAAGGAGACTGTAACAACAGTAAATCTACAGTTGTCTTAAAGGCTGGAACCTACGCCTGGAAGACACTGCAATAGTCAAATGGTCTGAAACTGGAGTTGGTAAGAACTCCTATCAGTAAACCCCTCCACCAACCTTCCCTTCAAGCTCTCAACCATCCGTAAGGAACCTCACTGTCCCTAAAATCGTTAACTTTGGTTGCACCGAAGCTTCCTGTGGAGAAAAGAATGTTTGCAAAATTTCATTTCGATATTTCGAAAACTGAGTGTATGTATAGTGAATGTTTTTAAAATGTCAGTGCAACATACTTTATATGTCCTGCAACATTTTCGATGAAGTTTTAGGCTGCGAATTTAGGCGCACACTTGTGACTGTCTAAAAAATTCGAATGTTGGGAATTAAAAAAGTTATAAGCATATACCTTTTTTAAGAATACAAAGTACCGTTTTTGAAGAAAAAAATTAAAGTATTTTTCGACGGCGCTAAAACGAAGTCCTCTACTGATTTCGGCCTTATCCTCAGATTAAAGCTCCAACAAAATCTTTACCAGAAGATAAAATAAAAAAAATTGTCCAAAACTTTGGTACACCATGAACAGGGTATATTAAGTTTGTCACGAAGTTTGTAACATTCAGAAATCAACATCGGTGACCCTACTCGTATAAAGTATATATTCTACAAGGAGCTTTCCAAAGTAAACAGGACTTTTTGAATCTAGCGCCCCCTAGTGGCGACTAGTGCGTTAGAATCTGCTATCTTTATCGATAGTTCAGTGTTAATTTCATGACATTTCATCTATTGGAAGTGAAGCTATTGCGTTTTAAGTGTCAGCATGTTTGTGTTATCAGTGCAAAAATGAGCTTCGAACAAACATTAAATTTTGTTTTAAAATTGGTTAAACTTTTACCGAAACGTTTCAATTGATGAAACAAGTTTATGGCGATGATTGCCTATCCCGTAGCAAAGTGCACGAGTGGTTTCACCGTTTTCGAAGTGGTCGTGAGGATATAAATGACGGTCAACATGTGGGCCAATCAAAATACGTGATCACCGGAAATTCCATCGACACTGTGCGTGAATTCATCAAAAATCAGCCGAAATCAGCATTGAAATTCATGGAAGTGGAATTGAACATCTCAAAAACTTCGATTTATCGCATTCTGACCGAACATTTGAGCTTACGAAAGGAGTGTGCACGGTTTGTTCCGCACAAATTGACTGACGACCAAAAATTGCTCAGAATCCAACATTCGAAGGACGATTATTTGACCAAAAAGCACATTTTAACCATTAACCACTCGCCGTATTCACCTGATATGACACCGAGCGACTTCTTCCTTTTCGGAAAAATGCATTTGTCCATGAAAGGAAAGCGTTATGCAGACGTAGAGGCCATTCAAAAAGCTTGCACCGGCATACTGGCGTCTATACGAGCTAAAACACTCGTTCGACATGGTTTTGGACCGTTCGAAAAGCTATATTGAAGCAGAAGGAGACTAGTCTGAATAAAATAAATCGATTTTGCTGAAAAACCATTTGTTCTGGTCTTGAGTTCTGTATACGTATTCTAATTCAATGTTTTTTTGACGGTAGTTTATTCGTTTGTATATCCTGTTAAGCCGTATGTTTTTTGGTTAGTAAACTTTACACCACTTTTTAAAGGCCTTAATTACTTTTTGCTTATCTGAGCCTGTTTTCAATAGTAATAGAGTTGTATGAGCTTTGATGTACTCATATATACATAACTCTAACTACGTACATTGCTGTAACGAGAAACGGTATATTTTGATTACAATAACTGAGTTGTGTTCGGTTATGGAGTTATGTTTGGTGTTTTTAGCATTGCACTTTCCTTCTTCATTCGTCAACTCCTTTTTCTTTTACTTAGTCAATCAAATAGTTTTCATTTCAGTTTAGTATTCATGCCGAACCTTAGCGCCATTTGTTAATATCATTACTGGCATCAGTTTTTCGTCGGTTAATTCAAATCCGTTCACTGCCAGTACTTAATTAATATTTTTCTAATGTGTTAAGTGGTGTCTTCATTGACGTCCGTAAGTGGTCAGATTCGCATTTTATGCCCTATTTTGGTTGTCTGTTGTGGCGTCAGTACGATCTTGCGCAGAGACATGCCTTGCCAAATCCGGTCTTT
Source organism: Bactrocera tryoni (assembly GCF_016617805.1). Taxonomy (NCBI): domain Eukaryota; kingdom Metazoa; phylum Arthropoda; class Insecta; order Diptera; family Tephritidae; genus Bactrocera; species Bactrocera tryoni. Next base: position 49,804,621 of record NC_052503.1, read on the forward strand.
GTATCCATTGATGATTTACCAACATTCGTTTTTCAATGTCTACAGTACTATGACGCTGTTCAAGTGAATTAATTTGTAGCCTATCAACGGTTAAGTCCATGGAAAAAGAGTAAAATGAAAATAGATGTTCTCATTCTTAACTCTTAGGGGAACAAGGCAGGTCTAATTGAAATGACAATAAATGGCAATCGTCTTATCCTTTCTAATTTTAGAGAATCATCGTTTTGAAGGTACTTGTGGGAGAGTAGGACAAACAGTCTCCATGCGTAATTTATGCTCATCGTGTAGTTGGTTGTTGTAAGTATATCCTGATTTTGATTTGAAAATGAATTTAAAACTCTTCCTATGAATTGAAAACGGTATCTATTTGGTAAAATGTTTCATTAAAATCTATTAGTCCAAATTCTTAAAATTTTTTGCGGGTCACCATAGTAGTCTCGTTGTGCTTTCTGAACTGGGATGTTTAAATCTAAAATACTAAATGTAAATGAGCTGGTTGTCAGGTCTCCAAATGACAATGTATCTTACAACTTAGTTTAAAGAAGAATGGGTTTCAAGTTTCAGTCTTACCTGTCCAAGTATTTAACTTGGTTGTTTGTTTCTGAATAAGAATTAGACATAGAACTGAGCCATGAAGTTTTCTTTTAATATGTAGAATTTTGTCATTGACCGTTTTCATAAAAACCGTAATAGAAAGCAAATCTCAAATTATATACGGGTTAACGCACTTCACATCGATTTCTTGTGAATTTCTACATCGCCTATCATCCATTGATAAGTTCTATTAAAATATTCCGACCTCTGTGTACACATATAAATGTAGAATCACAGCTTTGTAGGCAACAGCTGCTGCAGCAATGAGGACCATTGCGACCATTGATGCCTCGCAAGCGATTGCTACAATCTTCATAGCGTGTATAATGTCGCTGAGCTAAGTTGTGATCACTAACATCTTGTTGACCTGGCATTCTTTTATTGCAACGATCGCCAGAATGCCGATGTACGTCATTATGATGGCGATCTTAGAACTACGTTGTTTGCTGTGATCGTTCGTTTTTTTCCTGTCGCAGACGAACCAAAGATGGATTGTGGTCTGGCTATCTGGCAGTGCAAGAGCGACAAACATACACAAATTAGCATTTATTTCCAGGCGATCACAATCGATGAATACTAATTGCCGGACACAGTATTTGTAAAGTGATCGTTCATCGTTCATCGGCCTTCGGCGTTCAACAGTTGGTCAGCAGCTCCCAGCTGGGAATCGCAAAGAAACCATATTGACAAACGTGTGGAAACTAAGAACTAAAGAGCGCACCTACGGGTATAAACAGTAGTATATGTATATACATGTGTATGTATTCGATAGTAAATGGAAAAGGAGAGAACTGAATTTATTATTGTCTCCGTCATTGGGAATTTCGAGTGCCAGGAATATTATTAAGTGCAACGTGCGTTCACTGCTTCCTGATATTTCTACTTCTGTCCTAAAAACTTTTTATAAGACACACGTATGTATTTTAGGGATTCGATAGGGCTTGCCTTCTGTGCAAAATTCAGCAGTTGTCGCATCGGTATATGCGGAAAAGCGCAGATCATGGAGTCTGCAAGCGCGGCGTCTCCTTTTCAGTGGAACAAAAAGTTTTCCTCCCAGCAGTGTTCCATTCATTTGTGATTTTGTTTTGTTGCAGCCATTGTGCCTGCGCTGCGAATCGGGCTCCAATAAGAGAACGACGTGCAGTCATGCAGACACGCGACTTATATGGCGCGAGTAACCGTGATCACGGCGCTACACTCCGGCTGGTTTACTACCGTGTTGCACGTTGTCATAACTAACGATGATCGTGAAAATTAACCAAAAAGAGCAAACAGCGGAATCTGCCACGTGAAAGCAGACGGTGCATTGTTTACCATTATGTGGCAAGTAGAGTACGAGTGCCATATAGCGTAAGAAAGCCATTAAGAACGTAGAAGGTAAACATTAGCGCCGCCAGTTGCAGGTTGGTTGGTTCCACGCTGTGACTCAGTGGCTGGCGAGTGCTTTGGATTTTCCCCTAATATGGTGCATACCAATGTAGTGGCCGCCAAATGGCTAGCCATTGCATTGTAATGGCTGCGGCGGCGACCCACTGCACAAATATGGCCGCGTTCCGCAGGGAATCGGCGCTTGGCATTACTGTCTCTTCGATCTCCGAAGCAGGCGTCGTTTTTGTCAGCCTTCGTTTATAAATATTATTTTTTAATTTCTCAGCTCTGAATGTCTATTGTTGGCTTATCGCCTTAAAGTGTTCGCAATGATCAATGAGCGTTGCATGCGTCCGGCAGTTGGCATCTAAAGTTAAAAGTGACCAATCGGGAACTAACTATTAGATCAACTAATGCGGAAATCTACCAAGCAAAATAAGTGTGTATATACACTCGTGTGTATATAGAGATACGTGCCTTCAATTGGTCAAGCTGTCGCGCGTAAATCTTTCATTTCTTGCAAGTGATGTGCGAAATTGATGGAAGTGTCAATGGGAATGTTTCTCGCGTTTTATGATTGACTATAGCGCTGGGATGCCTGTCACACGATCAGATGTCAATATGTCTCTAATCAGCACGTGGTGATTGGTTGTTTGCCAAAGCTATCGTTTCTGGCGCTTGCTTGCTTTGGGCACAGTGTGTGTTTGATCCGTGAGATAGACCGCAGAGTTGCATATGTTTTCATAGGTGTGTAAATGCAGTTACTGTGTACCAGGAACTTGAAAACAGAAAAATAGACGTTGCCAGCCGGAGCTCTTTCCAGTGAGGCCTGGTGAGAGTTCATATAAATATTGATAATTATATCTTACTTGACAAGGCTAGTAAGCTAACAGATTCCGTAACTTGCCTTAAGGGAAGTGGAGGTGATTATATGGAATGTACTATTGTGAATTTTTTAAAAACAGTATATTTCATATTTCGTAATGGTTAATCTTTAAAATAACATACTCCATCGATATCTCGAATAGTTTTTGAGTTAAAGCATTCTAAAATGTAACCGCTGAGTTCTAAAAAAATTTGTACAAGGTAAAAAAGTCTGGGTTATTTGAATTTTTCACATAAATTTTGAGGTTATGTGTAGAAATGTGTCAATACAAAAGTAGAGGCTCCTTTCATTACTTAGAACTTTACCATACAAGTTTTTTCTATACAACTTGTGGTTATGCCAGATATCGTCCCACCCCTTCCTCTTTCTGTCCTCAGATCGCACGCAAGTTACTATAAAGTTATATATTATAACTTATCGGATTGTAACACCCAGAATGAACGCGGAGACCCTATATAATATATACATACGATTAAGCCATATCGGCTTGTCTCTCCGTCTTTTTTATAATCGGAGAAAGCATCGAAAGCCTGAGTGCGGAACTCTAATCCGCTAAACTTAACTTACTCTCAACTCATACAAGGTCTGTCGCAAAAGAAACAGGACTGTCAAAAAAACAACAAAAAATTAAAATTTTTTTAAAAGTTATATTTTTTTCTTCAAAGTAGTTTCCTTGTGCTTCGATACAGCGTTTAGCCCGGTCAGTTAGAATTTCAAATGAGTGTTTAAGGTCATTTTTCGGAATGCTCTTGAGAATATCGGTCGTCGCCTTTTGGATAGCTGAAATGTCCTGAAACCAGTGTCCTTTCATGGGCAAATGAAGTTTTCCAAATAGGTAAAAATCACAGGGTGCCAGATCAGGTGAGTAGGGTGAGTGATTAATGGTTAATATGGAGTTTTTTGTCAAAAAATCAGTGACAAGCATCGACCAATGACACGGCACATTATCGTGCAACAGGCGCCAGGACCCTGCCTCACGGTATTGTGGTCGAGTACGGCGAATGCGTGACAAAAGACGCTCCATAACACCAAGGTAAAATACAGCATTAATCGTTTGGCCAGGTGGGACGAACTCTCGGTGTACAATACCCTCGGAATCGTAAAAACAAATCAGCATTGTCTTTATTTTTGACTTCTGAAGACGACCGACATCTGATCGTCACAGAGGTCCTCACGACCTTCTTGGAATCGCTTAAACCGCTCATGCACATTACTACGGGATAGGCACTGATCACCATAAGCTTTTTTCATCATTTGAAATATTTCAGTAAACGTTTTCCCAAGTTTAGAACAAAATCTAATATTGCTCTTTGCATTTTACGACCGATGACCAAAAGCTGCTGTCACTTTGTGATCGATAGTAGTTATCCAATTGTCTTAGAATTTTTGCGAAATATCAACAAGAGATCAAACATTTTATTTCATATACCCACCAATAGGTGCCGCCACCAGAAACAGTTATATTTAAAAAGTTCTGTTTCTTTTGCGACAGTCCTTGTATTACTCCCAACTCATATCTCTCCCACGAAATCACAGGATTAAGTATTGCTTATGGAATAGAAAAATACTTTAAGTCTCCTATATGGTATCGGCTGACTGACGCGTAATATACTGTACATGGCTTAGTTTTGTCATAATTAGTGCTGAGCCTTCGCTGACAGCTTTCCATTTGCCTGTAAAATTTTCCACCAAAAAACTACCACCAAGTGAAGTTCTTAACTTTTCCCATATATTTGAAACACGAGGGCATACGTGCTCTCTATGCACTCTGTACATGTCGGACAGTACGGATTAAGGTTGTGATAGAATCGGAACAAGATAGCTTCAAAAGCATCCATGTCCACTCAGTATTTGGATTAGGTGGAAGTCTAGGTCTCCATGTTGTCTATCTATCCACGAATGGATGTCCGGAATTAGTATTTGGGTCAGCCGTCCTTTGGTCAAGGTGTGCCACCGTTACCACCACATTGTCGGGCTTTTGGTTCTCTCCTCTTTTATTACGCCTACAGACGGCTCTCATAGTTGGTCCAATCGCGCGAACTCGTCTCATTGGATGTCAATGGGCGGTATACTACAAGTAGCTAGAACTTCAGCAGCGTCGTTTGATATCGTTTGGAAAGCACTTGTTACTCGTATAGCAATGAATCTATTCACGGTGTTGCTAAGGTTTTTATGTCCAGTGCTTGTATCCACATTGGTGCATCACACAATTTTACGGAACTGATTGCTTTTCCTATTAAAGCTCGAACGCACGCAGTCCCTATTGGCCATTATTCTTGATAAAGCATTATATATATTGTCTGCTTTAGCGGAAGTATACGTCAGGTGTTTCTTCAATTTTAATTAGGAGTTCAATATTACTCCTAGATACTTCAGCTGCGGCTGTGAAGTAATGTCGCATTCCCCTATGGTGATATCCTTCTCTACCGTCCAAGTGCTTATGAGCAAGACATTTTTCTTCTCAGCTAGCTCTAAAGTCATGGTAGCACACCATTGACCCTGTCATTGCATTAGAGCCGTAGGTCATCAAGATGTTTATCCATCTAATGGCCTAAGACCGAGCTTTGTTGTAATCCATTCGAGATAGTGTAGTTCTGAGTGCACTCTATCCGTCTGTCTGTTTATTGTATATGCAAACTTCTTCTTACTCTTTATTGTTGTAAACACATGGTTATAGCTGAGTTTAAAACAACGCGCCAGTCGTTCTTCCTTTTCGCTGTTAGGCGCTATTTGGAGAATCCAAGTGTAGCCGGGTTCTTCTTCCTCTGCTTCCCCTGGCTGGTACTGCGTCGAATACTCTCAAAGCTGGAGTGTTTTCATCCATTCGGACGGCATGATCTAGCCACCGTGGCCGCTATCTCTTAATTCTCGTACAGCTCATCGTTCCATCGACAGAGGTATTCGAGGATGGAGCTATGTGTTTAGGAAGTTTAGGAAAGTTCTCTGAGCGCCATTCACTTGGCAGTGGCCAGAAATGATTCTTTACATATGGCTCAAACAGCTCACAACTTCCGGTATTAGACCAAGTATCCTCTGGGTAGGCGAAAAACATACGTTTGAAGGCGTGGTAAAGTGAGAAGGCGAATTATTCCTCCATGGGGTTGTGCACTGGGTTTTGGAACTGACACGTAAAAAACATCCCCAATGAAAAGTTCAAAACAGCTTCGGACATGGGAACTGGTCCCTCAGGCTTTGAGACATTGAAACTTTTGCACATATCTTTGTCTCCACAAGAAGCTGCTCATTTGCCGGAACCGCCGATAGCCGGCTACTATAGCATATAGCTACCTTAAGAACGATCGGCATTAAGTGTTTGTAAGGAAAGCTCTTTCATTTGGCAAGATATCTTCACGAGATTTCGAGGTTATTGCCTAAGGTTATAGTGAAATATTGGAAGAAATGGCTCAGATTTTTTTCTCGTTTTTCCTTAAATTTTAATTATTTTATCTTTTCATCACTGAATAGCGGTGATTTCCCAGCAAGCCAATTTCATATGCTAAACCAGTAAGCTTTTGCATGCATCTTCTACGTAGACGCAATCAACGCAACGTAATGTAAATTTTCTTATTAGACCAATTTTAATTTGAATGAGAAATATTTATGAATTTCATTCGCAATATCAGTGCTTATTCATGATTCGTCACCAACACGCGCCAAACAAGTAAATTCGTATGCAATTACAATGAGTTTGTAAGCTCGTATGCATAGACGCTTTGACTACATGTGTATAAATAACATGAAAATTCCATTTAAAATCGCACACAAACAGGAGCACCGGCAGCATGCTTTAGATACTTTGCAACGTGTATTGCGGCTTTTGCGGCCAGCGTTCCATTTTGAAGCGTGTGTGGAATGCAATGACTCATTTATTAAACCGCTTGGCATTATTTTTTTGAATTCAACTAACAACGCTATCGTTGCGACGAGCATGTAGATGTGGCATGCTTGAGACACCGACTCGCGCCCTTTCCCGCAGCCGCCGACTTGCTTCCATAAATCAAGCAATGTGCACTGCAGTGGAAATTGTTACTTGACAAATTTCATTTTTTAGCTTAGAATTTCACTTAAATGGAAGCGAAAAAATAATATGCCCGTACGCAGGCACCAATAGCACGCGTGTGTACGTGTGATCATAGATGAGTGCGTTGTAAGGCAACTCAAAGGGAAAAATTCATCACTGCTCGGAAAAGGCAGGTGTCATAAAGGTGCTACACACACGGCTTGTGGCAATGACAAAAATTCAATTTATATGCAGAGTTATCATGTAAGAAAAGCGCCACAAAGGCATCTTCGTTGGCAGTATGTGCATGTAGTGGTAAAAAATTGTCACCACTGCAATTTCATTAGACAAATTGAAAAAAGGCGCTGTTGACCAAAAGGCGGGGGTTGGGGCCACTGGCTGTACATAAAGCTGCAGTTGGTGTAGCCGAGCGTTGCCACATAAACTTACATGTTATTTGTATATACGCGTATTAGTATATAGGTATAGTATATAGTGTACATCGACGAAATATCTGAGTATTTACGGGGAGTGCTCCATTTTTGTTTGCTATTTACTCGCGCCACTACTAAAGTGTCAACCAAGCTTTGGCACCTAATGCTCACATATATACATACGTATGTACATACAAGCTTTCGTACCAAACCAATTGCAAGCACACTGATGCATGCATACATATGCACGTCGTTATATACACTCACACATCCCCTAAATGGTATGCGCACACGATTGCTTCCGTTCGTTGTGCACAAGGATGCTGCGATTCGTTCGTCCTTTCCACTGAGCGCCTTATGGCCAAATCCGTTGTGTGAGTTTGTGTGTGTGTGTGTAAACGGTGGCGCAAAGTAGGCGCTGCTTGTGGAGCTGCGAGTGAGTGGGAATTGCGCGCGCGTTGAAAATAGGCGGAGTCTTCGAAAGCTTGAAAGAATGTACTGAGAATTTATTTGTACATACATATGTATGTACATATGTATTTTTTTCATCCACATTCTATTGAAGCACATAAAAGGAAAATAGCAGAAATAAGCACAAAACCCATTAATGGAAAGTATGTGCGAGAAAAAATGTTAAAGAAGAAAAATAAAATGTGTACCTCGGCTATCCTCTTTACATAGATATCGGGTCGCCATATACCCTACTCATGTGTCATAATATATTTCCGATGCTTTGTCCAATTTTAGCATTCACAAACATTTGCTTTCAACTAATAGGAATTATCCATTTTTCTTTGCTTTTTCCACCGTTTTTATTTTATTATTTGCTGTGGGCGGAGCTGCCGATTGCTCTGCATTGTTGTACTTGTTTGTACATGCATAAATATGTAGGCATGTAGGATGTGGTACATAACTTTCATATAAGTTTTAGGTTTGGAAAACTCGTGTCTTTGAAACACAATATTCAGTGTTTAAAAATGAACTTAAGATCCACTAAAGCTTCCAATTTTTCTTTTGAAAATACGTTAGAAGTATTTATAGTGAAAATGTGAATATTTATATATATATTTTTATTTTCAAAAGTATATCTTTTTGCCGTGGAATCGGCTTTGAACGAATATACTATATCTAAAAAATGGAGTTGTATATCTCTCCAAGTATTTATTAGCGGTGTCGTAATCATTTTAGGTACAAGGATACACAGATACATGTATTATAAAAATACGATCCCTCAATTTCATTAAAATTACTCGTATATTGGCCGATATATGTATATACATATATACATAGCATTAAGTCATTTGATTTGATTGAACCCATTTTTTTCACAAGGGTATGTTATTATCAAAGTAATATTTTCCCGGAATTTCAATAACACATCTGACAGATAGACCGATATTTTTGGAAAAAAATCGGCTATACGCAATATATGTGGACCCCATATTCGGAATGTAGGGACTTGAGAAGTTATGGTCCGATTTTGACAACTTTTGATCTCAAAATCGCTTACTTTAAAATAATTATTTGTGCAAAGTTTTGTTCGAATATATTGATTGGTGCTTGATTTGTGTACTGGAAAGAATGGGAAGTAGGGGTTGTTGTAGTTCGAAGTACCGTCTTTGGTTGAAATTGGTCTACTAGATCCGGAAATATGTTATTTCATCAAATTCTGGGCGGTACCCGGCTCCCATAAAGCCCTCTTGTATCGATAACACTGCCAATTAAAACGCAATAACTTCACTTCCAATCCATGAAATATCATGAAATTCTCACTAAACAATCGATAAAAATAGCAGATTCTAACACACCAGACGGCATATAGATGGCGCCACCAGGTCCACCAGTGCTTTGGAACGCACCTTGTATTGTACATACTTTTTTTTACAAAATTTGTTGTCCACAAGGAGCGCCTCTCCTTGTTACTATCTTCCTCTAAGTCAAAAAACAGGCTGATAGTATCTTAATTTAATTCTATCTATACAGGGCTTGTCCGAAAAATAATCGGACTGAGTTGATTTAAGACAATTTACTGAACCGTCGGTCTTTTCAGGCAAGGAAACAAAAAAGTCCAGGGCCATATCTGGGTTGTAGAGCGGCTGCGGAAGCGTTGGCCGGCTTTGGTTAGGTAGCTGTTCACAATAAAGGCGGTGTGAGCCAGGGTGTTGTCGTGGTGCAACTTTCAATCGGCTGCGATGTCTTGTCGGACCCGATTGACCCTTCATTTGTGTGTCTTGAGGACTTTCATGTTAAACTTGGTGTTAACAGTTTGTCCAGGAGGAACAAATTCATGGTGATACCAAAAAAGACAATGAGCATCGTTTTCACTTTGAATTTACTCATTCTTCCGGTCTTTATCAGCGACCTCTTCTCGGCCCTCTAAAAAGGCCTGGTGCCACCGAAACACAGCACTTCTTGCTAAAGCAACATCTGTGTAAGCCTGCTTGATCATAGCAAACGTCTCTGTCGCAGATTTCACACAAATTTAATCGCGTACATCTGCTCTAACGAATGCTGCATTTTCGGCTTGCACCAGTCACAGAAACACGTCGCTCGAAAATGTTTGTCCTGAGTCTCCAGCTGGTCGGAGACCAGCCACTCGCGCGTTAGCTAGAAACGCCCTCTACAGATTCCAGTCGGTGCGCGCACACTCCGAAGTACAGTCGCGGCGAAAGAAAATCCGGCCTATTTCCGGACAATCCGGAGGGCAGTGGTCCGATTACGTATATCTACAAACTCGTTTTTACGTATGTACTATGTACATTGGGATGTTTTTTTTTATTTGAACTATTAATTTTTTTCATTCCAGTCACGAAATTTCCTTGGAAATACCCTAAAAAAAATTCTCTGAAAATTTTAAACCTTAATATTAACATTACGGACTGGACCAAGGCCTGTAAAAATTTTCCATAGAAAATTCACTGCAATCGTGATTTCTTTCTTTAAAATCCTACAGGTCAGAGATATTCTATGGCATCGCTTTGACTTTAGACGCGTATTTCTCAGAATTGTTCACTCTACAAAAGTGCCCAGAGCAACAAAGTCGTAACTCACACGGGCGAGGTAGTACGGGGCTCTGAACCTGATTTTTCCATGAAATTCTCATTTTTTTCTACATATCTCGTAAATGACAAGAGCTACAGAAAAAATGTTCATCACAAACTTGTAGGAAATTTTATTTGCTACAAAAAAGATCCGAGGTCAAAAATCGCTATCATTAATAATTCTCGAGATATTCAGCCTTTTTAAGTGCCCGTCCCACTGTTGTAGTGCCAAATAAGAAGAAGAAATTACATTATATTTCCTTTGATCGCAAGGTGCCTTGTATCTGTTTTTACCTGGTTTTCTAGCACATTTAATTTTATTTAGTCACGTAATTATAATCATTTATAAGGTTTTACTATTATTGTGAACGCCTGAAGGATATAATGAGAATACATATATATCTATGGCATATGTAAAATAAGAGTCGATATTTTTTCTCTTCTTTAGTGCTATTGAAGTAAAACACATCTTACGTCTTCAAGGTACACAAATCAATAAGAATTATGAATTTATTCGAGCCGTATTAAAACTATCTTTATTAGGTCCTTCCTGTTCTTCAGACGTTTGCCTTTTAAATCGAGTATCAAAAACCCTCAACCATCGAGTTAGCATCACTTTGGAAGCAAAAATATGAGATCGATTTGCTGAAATATCATGAAATTTTGACAGTGTTCTATTTAAGGTTGATGCTCTAAGAAATGTAAGAAAAAGTCAGAAAAATTTTAGTACTTACGCCTTCTTACATTTCACATGTTTTATAAATATATGAATCAACACATTTCTGTTTGAATCCCTCTTAATTTATGGCCCAACAGTGGGTCGCCTGTACTTTACTTCAAATGGACACTTTATCACCTTCTTAAGTTTTCTGCATGGTTCTCCTCAAACAGCACATATTCGAAGGAAGCAATAAAAAATAATATTATGCAATGATACGAAAAGTGAAGCAACAACTCCTGCTGGGCGCTTCCATAATAATAATAATAATGATTGCCTGGAAATTTGGCAAGAGGACCGAAAGTAATAAAAAGAGTAAATATCTTTGCATTGTGTGTACATATGTATGTAGGTTAGAATTCGGCGTAAGAGATGGCCGATTGAGCGGAAGTAAGTGACTTAATATATGAATCCCTTAAGCTTAGGAGAGCGCACAGCTTCGTTTGTTTAAATATTGGACTCTTCGCGGATTTAATAAACATACGCATGTAGTATTTTTGCAAGTAGCATCAATGTTATTTTTTTCACACAATACTAAAATACCCAATAGTGGTGAAAAGTAATATCCTGGCTATTTTTTATGCGTCGAAAAGTTAAGTCCAATAAGTACTATTTATGGCAAGTGTCATTCAACAACGGCTTTGCGAAAAGACATTTAAGCTTGGCGAAAAAAATACCTTTTCAAAGTCACTCAAGAAATTGCCATATATTTACCACCTCAATACTTTTTTGTTTGCATCATATCTCTCACATACTCCTCTCAGAGTGGACCGTTTTTATGTACTAATGGGGAGCCGAAAAGTTTTTCAAACCAATTGGGCTTGGCTATTCAAAACCTCTTTTCGAGAAAGTCGTAAAGCAATAGTAGTTTTTCTTAATTTTAGGTAAAAATTGTTCTTTCCAACTACAAATAAGCAGGACGGAAATCTGTATATAATAACTTTAGAACTTAGCCGGCCTTAACAATTCATATATTTATGCCTCAGGCATTTGAAATCAAAATTTGGGCACTGCAAACTTTTGAGCTTTTTCAGACTTCAAAGTCTGAATTCTTCAAATGTATTGAAGAATTGAGTCCGAGTACTTACAATAACGAAAAAAATAATCAGCACATATCTTATTTTATGCCGTTTCTGCCTTACCGAGTATCTAGTGAGATCTCAAGGATAATACCAGTCCTATTGATATTTTGTTCTTTGCCATCTTCAACTCCAGAAAGTAATTTTGTAGCACGCTTTATATTAGCGGTGTTGCAAGAAATTAAATCCTTTCTAGCTTCCATTGTTTTAAGCAACTTTTAATGTACTTTAAAGAAGTCGAAAATCTTTGCACAGTTTACTTTGAACGCATCTTCTTACCAACTACATATGTCCGGGGATGGAAATGATGTGCACTGAGTTCGTTACTAAAGCGATCCTGTAGCTATTTACTAGAAGATTCCGGTTAGTGAATATGTATGTATAAAGTGATTCGACACTTTGAAGTCATGTGTTTAAAGCTCCCTTCTCTACTTTCCACATAAGGTTAGCCGCAAAGAACCCTGCTATTATAATTTTGTATTTTTTATATCACTTGATTTCCAACCGAAGCTCATTATTATCGCGGTGATATGGAGATTCATCTAGAAACAATCAGACAAACATTTTTGTTTTATTAATATATAATCTTGATGGAAGCTTTTCATATTAAGTTAAGAAATTGGCAGAAAGAAAATGGTTTTCCAGATTTCCAGAAAAAAACCAAAAGTTTACAGTTTATTATCAGGCATTAGTTTTTTAGGTTAAAAAAAACTATTAAAATTTCATTAAAATCTTTAGAGCGGTTTTCGCGCTCTGTGGTAACCACTTCAAAAAACAAAGCTTTGAGAAAAAGCACTTGAAGCTTAACATGAACGTTCCAGTTCAGTGTCTGTTACGTGAAAATGCAGATTAGTGAGTTTTTGATTTGATTGTTCGGTCAGACCCTTAAAGGAACCAAAAACTCCTAAAAAGCTAACCGATAATATTCAACACTTTCTAACTAAAGGAATTATTGGTCAATTACGGACGACCATATCATAATACTCGGACCTTCGGACCTTAAAACATATAGGCTCCTCACGCACTTTAATTACACAAGAGAAGATACTCACCAAAGCGCCAAATAATTCTTTCTTTAATTTATTTTATTTCTTTGTATTTAGCGATCTCAAACATTTCTTCTTCGTTTTACCATATTTCAGTTTAACACGACCACTAACTTCTCGTAAAGCCGACTACTTATTAAATTCACGGTTGAGGTGTTGGGTTTAAAATTCCTTACGCTTATCTGGTCGCAACAAAAGTTTTTGCCACTTTAATATCCCAGTCAATATTTAAAATGTGTTGTTGGTGTGGCAGTGATACGAGACGTGTTGAAAGTATAATTTGTATACCTTAGCCGCACAGGCAATTTTTAATATCCACCTGTGTTGAAGGGGTAGCATAAGCAAGCAATCTCCTCAGCGTTTGCAAAAAAGCCTTGATAAGGAAGTGAACGGAAGTAACTTTCTCTAAGCCGTTGGGGAATGTATGTGTGTAAAGTTTAAATTACTTGGGTGTGTAATTAGGTGGATCCAAGGCGCGGTTGTGCTGATAAAAAATTATTGTGTACAAATTTATGTAGCGCCGTCTACATTTCAACTCCACCGCTACTAAGCGGTTTACAGATATGCCCAGAGAAATTATTGGCTAAGATTGCTGCCTACTGGAAGAGGTTACCATATTTATGTACGTACAAAGCTCGAGAGAGCGCTTTTGACTGTGGTTATGTAAAACTTGTGGCAATTAGCATTGTAATCAAATAATCCCAGCTAATTGTCGCCACTCCAAAACGACACTTGAAAACTTCCAAGGCTGTTGCCGACGCACACTTTGCTCAGCAAAAGCAAAAACACTTTTTTATGGCAAACCGGATAACATAGGCGGGAAATTTTATTCAATCCTAACTATTGCATATCTGTTGCTAACGTGTCTGTTAGTTGGGGAAGTTATTTCAAGGGCATTCAGCAATTAAAGTTGATGAACAAGTAATTAAGGCTTTGTTAGTTAAAAATAACTTTATCAAAACACCATACCCATTAATGTTAATCGCTCATAAAAAATCTAATATTGACTATGTCTGGACTTGTTGCTTATTTGTATATGGACAGTGACATCTTTTCAGCTATGATGGGTGCAACTTTAGGTCTGGGTTAAAATTAGGACTCATTACAAGGTTTGGTGCTACGCAGCTATTGTAAGAGCAATTCAGCTCTACGGTGCAGTAGTATGGTGAACAGGCTTTCAGAAATAAACCTACCTGAAGCCAATGGATTCAGAGGATTCAGAGGCTCGCTACGCAACGGCGGAACGACTACTGGCTCCAAGAGAATTTATATATAGAACCTTCGGGTTGACGGTTGGACAAACAGCGACTACATGATCACCTTTTTCAACTGGGACAGAAGGTTCAAAGTAAATATAGGAAAAGATTGCTGGCGTAGAGGTATGTTAGCTACGCGAAGCACTAAACATTTATATGGATGGCTCGAAAATGGACGATGGAGTTGGTGAGAGAATGTACTGAACAGAGTTAGGCATAAGCAAGCCTGCCAAGTTGCCAGATCACTGCAGTATATTCCAAGGTGAGTTTTGCTATCGCGAAAGCCGTGGAGCTAGCTTCTGATGCACTTGCAGAAAACTCCAGCGTCAACATCTACGTAGACAGTCAATCAAGGCAGTAACCTGGATCGCATATCGGCCAGAAGTGTCTTGGGAAGCAAGGCAGCAGAGGAAAGTGTTGCCAGAAGTAAGCAACTTCACTTCTACTGGGTGCCAGGCCACAAAGTCATCAAGGGCAATGAAATAGTGGACGTGATTGCTAAGAATGGTGTACGGCTAACACCCCACAAGGTGATCAACATTGGGAAACCCATGCATTGCCTTCCAAAGTAAACAGAACTTAAAAAAACAACAGAACAAATGGCTTTTTCAGCAAAATCAATTTATTTTATTTAAAATAGTCTCCTTCTGCTTCAATATAGCATTTTGCATGGTCCAAAAGCATGTTAAACGAGTGTTTTAGCTCGTTGACCGGTATGGCCGCCAGTATGCCGGTGCAGGCCTTTTGAATGGCCTCTACGTCTGTATAACGGTTTCCTTTCATGGGCAAATGCATTTTTTCGAAAAGGAAGAAGTCAACACGGTGCCATATCAAGTGAATACGGGAAGCGGTTAATTGTTAAAATGTGATTTTTGTTCATTTTGGAGATGTTCAATTCCATTTCCATGAATTTTAATGATGATTTCGGCTGATTTTTGATGAATTCACGCACAGTTTCGATGGAATTTCCGATGATCACGGATTTTGATTGGCCCACATGTTGATCGTCATTTATGTTCTCACGACCACTTTGTAAACGTTGAAACCACTCTGCTACGGGATGGGCAATAATCACCATAAACTTGTTTCATCAATTGAAGCGTTTGGGTAAAAGTTTTAGCAATTTTAAAACAAAATTTAATGTTGGCTCTTTGTTCGAAGCTCATTTTCGCACCGATAACACAAACATACTGACACTTAAAATGCAATAACTTCACTTCCAATCAATGAAATGTCATAAAATTCTCACTGGAGTATCGATATAGATAGCAGTTTCTAACGCACTAGTCGACATATGTATATGTAGATGGCGCCAGCAGGGGACTGTATACTTTGGAACGCACCTTGTGCTAACTGGTCACTGTCTGATGGCGACACACGCCCGCAGAATGGGGCTGAGAAGACTGCAGGAAATGTCTAGAGCAAGGCATCAGGAAAACAATGGAGTATCTCTCGTGCGCTTGTCCCGCATTGGCAAGACTACGCTGTAAGCATCTGGGATCTCCACTGTCTGATGCACTGTAGGTATCGATAGTGAGGCCGCAGAGTCTGATATAATTCGCGTCAAGGGTAGGCATCCTAAGGATGTCTACTCCTCTGAACTGAACTCCATCTGGTATCGCAAAGGACCAAAACTGGTCTACGCGTGGTTTATTGGTCTACCAGATCAACGTAAAATAACCTAACCTAAAGGCGAAGAAGAAGTTGAAAAACTGAAGCTATGTCTCGATTTGGAAGATTTATAAAGAATCTAATTGTGACCAACCCAATTGGTTTAAAATCATGTGGGAGGCCGGCCAATCATTACATATCTTATATTGGTGGTAGAGAAAGGGATTTTGGTAACTCAATTATATTAAATTAACTCACATAGTGGTTAATATGCGGGTTGTAGTCTGGCGGAAGTCAGGTTATCTTTATATTAGGTAAGGGGGAACTAAGGGAAATATTGATGCGATTCAATCCATTTTTGGCATACAGGCATACTGTTACCGTAAAAAATTCTCTTGGAAATTAAAGTATATATCTTACAGATTGACCCATACCTTCGGTAAAAAGTTAGCAATATGCACTGGGGTCCTCATTTTCCGTTTCTGGGAGCCGACTTTGACAATTGTTAAGTGCGAGTATAATGGGCTTAAGGTCACTATTACCTCCATTAAACGTATCGGGATTGGTGTTTCATTTGTATACTGAAAAGTTCGAATCAAATGGAACTTGAAATGGTGTTATATGGGAAATGGGACGATTTCGTTCAGTGATCCAAGTTGAGGTGCTTTTTCCAATAGCCTTTTTTGACCGTTCGCGCGTGTGTCATGTTTGAGGAGAGTCGATTCGGCGCCGTCGCAGCCAAAAGAGCCAACGTTTTCGAGCCAAATTGAGGCCCACTTTTGACTCCATGTGTATGTAAACAAGGAAAATTGCCGCATTTGGGACAAAGAGCAACTTGAAGAGTTTCAAAAGCTGTTATTTTATCCAGAAAAATTTGCGGCTTGGTGTGGTTTGTGGGCCGGTGGAATTATCGGTTCATATATTTGTTGCCTGGTTTCAACAAGACCACGCCACTTCCCACACCTAGCATCAATCAATGGTTTTATTGAGAGAACGCTTCGGTGAGCAGATAATTTCACATTTTAGGTCGGTCGATTGGCCACCAAGATCATATGATCACACCGTTAGACTTTCTCCGTGAGGATACGTAGGTTGCTATATATATTTCTGGCCTAATAATGTAAATAGGCATATATATCAACGAAAATGTTTTTTTTTTAATTTTTTTTTTATTTTTTTTTTTGTCGATTGCTGTTTTGTTTCGGGCTCATACGCATAGATCCATGATTCGTCACCTGTGACGATCTTATAAACGTCTTTCGAAGCACCGCGATCGTATTTTTTCAGCATTTCTTTACACCAATCCACACGAGCCTTTGTTTGAGCGATTGTCAAATTGTGCGGGATCCAACGAGAACAAACCTTTTTTACGGCCAGGTGTTCATGCAATATCGAATGTATGCTGGTGGGAGGAATGCATAGGCATGCCTCTATCTGAAGGTATGTTACATGACGGTCTTGAATTATCAGTTCACGTACGGCATCGATGTTTTCTGGCGCAAGGGCTGTTTTTGGACGACCTTCACGGAATTCGTCTTTGAGCGAGCGTCGGCCACGATTGAATTCGTTGTACCAGTTTTTCACAGTGCTATAGGATGGTGCTTCATAGCCATACAAAGATTTTAGTTCATCGATGCACTCTTGTCGTGATAATCCACGTCGAAAGTTGTGAAAAATGATCGCACGAAAATGTTCACGAGTTAATTCCATTTTTTGGCCGAGATGAATTTTTAATTCCCTGTAAATAAAACAATTCACGATTAAATGACAAAACGTTCTGAGTGATGTTATGCTAAAAAATGTCAATCTTTCCAATGGAAATGTCAGATTGCACCTGGCAACACTTGGTGTTGCCCTAGGCCAGAATCTATATAGCAGCCCTCGTATATAAAGTCTAAAGTCCATGCGGATAGTCCCACTTTGATTCAGGACTTAGAACAAAGCATTCGCCAGTTACCAGTCGAAATGCTGTACCCAATGGATGAACCATTTGAAATGGCGTCCAAAATTTGAAAGAGATAATTTTCAAAAAATAAATGCCAAAGAATGTTCTATCTAATGATAACAAACATGTCCAATTAAATTTGAAGTTTCTGTATTTTTTCTTTAAAGAGGTATGGAGCCTCGAAATGGATCACCCTTTATATTTTATTACATATGCGTATATTCTCAAAATTTTTAGGTGGAATACAGAGCCTCAATAAATAAATTATAATTCAATTTATTTATTATTATTTACGTATAAAGCTAGAAATTTGATTCATCTCCAAGAAGTTGAGCATTGCTTAGAGCAGGCCTGTCCAACATACGGCCCCCGGGCCACCATCCGGCCCGCATCGGCCCTTCATCCGGCCCGCCATCTCTTATAGTCTTTGGGCATCCCAGTTGTATAGGCCTGAAACACGTGATGGATAAAGTAGTGCAGACAGCTAATTTTATACGCGCAAGAGGGCTTAACCACAGACAGTTCCAGGCTTTTCTGGCTGATGTCGGTTCAGATCACGAAGACATTGTATACTTCAGTCGCGTTCGCTGGCTCAGCAGAGCAGCCACACTAAAACGATTCTATTCTCTGCTGGACGACTTAAAGATTTTTCTTGGCAACAAAGACCAAGACTTCTTCCTTACTGATGAGGAGTGGTTGGCTGATCTGGCTTTCCTGGTTGATATAACTAAATATCTTTCTGATCTTAACTTAAAACTACAAGGGAAAGACCAACTATGCACACAGTTATACGAACACGTTCTAGCTTTCACAAAAAAGCTTTTATTGTTGGAAAAGCAGCTGGAACAAAAGCAGTTGATTCATTGGGAGACCTTATCTACAAGAAAGCAAGATACCTTGGATTTTGACAAGTACGTGTTGATGTTACAAAGATTAAGGAACGAGTTTGACGACAGATTCGCAGACTTCAAATCACAAACTCCCTGCATGAAAGTGTTTCAAAATCCATTTGATGTTGAAATCGAAAGCGCTGCGCAGAGTTTACAGCTGGAGTTAATAGAATTGCAAAGCAGCTCTCATCTAAAAACAGCATATAATAATTGTCTCCAAAACTTAATTGAATTTTACAAAAAGTTTATTACACCCAGTCAATACCCAAACCTTACTAAGCTGGCTATTCAACATATTTCTTTATTTGGTAGTACATACGTTTGCGAGCAGCTGTTTTCTCGCATGAAATTTAACAAATCAAAAACCAGATCATCTTTATTAAATAGCCATCTTAAAGGCATTTTGCGCATAGCCACTTCTAAAACTCCAGCTCACATAGATGCGCTGTGCAAACAGAAAAAATTTCAGACATCTCATTAATTAGATTTTAAGAATAAGAATATCTTTATATGCTAAGGCCATAGTTACATTAATAATAATATATTAAGATTTATATGATGTTGCTTATTATAAATAAATAAATATACCAAAACTGAAGGTCATTTAATATTTTTTTTTTTGGCCCGCTACGGTTATGAAAATGCTAAACCTGGCCCTTCACAAAATTATGTTGGACGGGCCTGGCTTAGAGCATTGGATCAGAATATCTGCGAGTTCGAGGAGACAGCGGTTTAAGAACGATTGTAGCGTATGTAGAGCGTTAGATTCTACAGATTCTTTGTTATTAATGAATATTTTCAGGGTTGTGCATTTAAATATTGCTTTCCAGACCCTGTATAACGCATCAAATGCAGCGTGCCCCTTAAATAACAGGATACGAATGCCGGCTCCAGTCCCGCCGGTCTTTAAAACAATGCTACCAAGACAATAGATCGGATTTATTAATTGCTTTGTTTACGTATCTCGATTCCTGTAATTTGAGTAATTTAAGATGAGTAGGCTATTAGGCTTCTGGACCCTGGCTGGTAGGGCGTAGCAGTTTCCTCATCGCTGGTGATACTATACCGCCTTTACTCGGTCGTCAGAGCCGTGTTCGTATTCAACAGGGGATACATTTGATCGCCTGTAACCGTATAGCGAAGTATAAGTTCTACCAAGACTCGGCCTGATGCAAGTACTTATTCGTTTTTTCAATCGTTTTCATTTTATAGTAATTGCAGAATTCCACAGCCAAAGCAATATTAAACGTCTTTATGTACATATAATACATATTTGTATATGCATCTAATACATATGTTGAAGTCATTGTTCATGTGAAAGCCAAAGTTATTTTTTGATTTATTATGGAAGAAGAATAAATCCAAGCGTTCTTGAGAAATTCAACGGAATCAAGGCACAAAAGCATTGCTATTGTTTTCGGCTCAACAATTGAAAGAGTTGAGATGTGTGTGTGTGTATGTGTTTGTTGATTTCATCAAGAACATCAGCATTGATTGAGCCGCACCTGCCAAACTTTTCAGACGGAAAGGTACACATTTTTAAAAGATTTACGCATTTATTATTTGCATTATTTGAATATCCTTGCTCTGCTGCTCTTTGCTGCTGTGTGCTGTGTGTCTTAGAGAAATGCAAGACTGCTCGGCTTTAGGATTTTGACAATTCATCGCCGAAAAATACGTTAATGTTAAAAAGTAGCGCAGCGAAAGCGGATCTGCATGTATTTGCATATATTTTCGAATTATTTGGCAAAAGTGCTTCGCTATGCGGATGGATGTGCACCAATGACATCAACTTAGCATTTGACAACTGCTCAAGTATTGGGGGCAGCAACGAGGAAGGAACCAGAGGACGGAAAGTCATTCCATCAGTCACTTACTGAACGTACAAGCACACATTCGCTCTGCTGTATTTTCGTTGTGTGTGTGTGTATATTTGTTTGCTTGCATTATGCTTTCTCAGCTGAACCCTTGCGTTTTCCCACTTTTGACCTTGAATTATTTATTTAAATTTTATTTGGGTTGAACAGGAAATCTGAGCGATTAAGTTTTCTTTCGTTTTTCAGTTGAAGTCATTTGTCAAATCTGGGGAAATTGCCATATGCGCTATTAACGGTAAGCTGGAAAATCTTACAATGCAAAAAATCAAATTCAAAAAAGTAAATGTCCACCTGCATGTCTATATATACGCGTACCAGTCTCTCAGTTTTGGAGATATCGATCTGAAATTTTGGCGTAACAGCCAATATCGAACCACTATAGTATATAGCTGCTGAACGATCGGCATTAGGAGCAAAAAAGCTACTGGAAGGCATTAGTTAAGGAGTTATATGTATGGGTCTGGTAGTGAACGAGGGCAAGACGATATATCTCCTGTCATCAAACAAACAGTCGTCGCACTCGCGACTAGGCACCCACGCCACTGCTGACAGTCATAACTTCGAAGTTGTTGATAATTTCGTCTATCTTGGAACCAGCATCAAAACCAAAAACAACGAAATCGAAATCCAACGTAGGATATCTCTTGCCAACAGGTGCTACTTCGGACTAAGTAGGCAATTGAGAAGTAAAGCCCTTTCTCGACGAACTAAAAAAAACTCTATAAGTCACCTATTATTCCCGTCTTGCTATATGTATGTTGCAGGATTTGAAAGGATTAAGTCTACACGGAACTACAAACATCTCGAATTGAATTGTCAACTTGGCATTATTCCCAGCGATTTCAGTTTGACGAACTTAGTAGGTTTACATATGCCCGTCTGTGTGTCTCTATACAGGCTAACCAGTTCCTCAGTTCTTGAGATTGAAATTTTGCAGATGTCTTTTTCTCTCTAAGAAGCTGCTCATTTCTTGGAACCGCTGATATCAGATCACTATAGCATATAGCTGTCATACAAACTGACCGACTTGAAGAGATATCTTCCCGAAACTTGCCACATATTATTTTCCAAGCTAAAGATACAGTCTCCAATCTCATCGGAGCACTATAGCATATAGCTGCCGTAGAATCAGACCGTTAAAACCTAAGATTGAATGTTTGTATACCCTTCTCTGCTATAAGAAATACACTCGTGAAGGGTAATATAGAAACGGTGCAGTTGAATTTAAGATTTTTTGCTGTTTGTATCTACTTCAGTACTTGTTTTGCACAAACAGGCTCGCTCTTCTCTTAAAATTCTTTTAATAATTCGTAGCTGTTTTAAAGCGATCGGATTTTATAAGCGCAATATCGCATACGATGGAACTATGAGCTGTATGAGATATACGACGATATTGACATAGTTCATCGAATTAAAGGACAGCGGCTACGCTGGCTAGGTCATGTCGTCCTAATGGACGAAAACACTTCAGTTCTGAAAGTATTCGACGAAGAAGAGGAAAATCTCCCCTCCTTTAGAAGGACCTGGCGTCCTTAAATTGTTTATAAAAAAAGCTTATCGGTGAAAAAAAATCTTCGTTTATATACTAACAAATATATTTAAGAAGCTCGTGTTAAAATTTGAGACTATACGATTTAGCCGTTGAGTAATGTTGGTTACCGACTTTGAAAACAATATTTTGAGAAAAACGCAGCTAAAGTTTGGAATGCATTTCAAAGCACTCTGGAACGACTATTTTACATTAAGTAAATAAAAATACAGAAAAAAAACGATTTTTTGAAAATTCTAACTGTATATAACCCCTTAAATTAGAGTAATTAACGGTAGCTTTGCGGTGTCAAGTATTGCTGGTCTGAATATGAGAAAATATAGGTAGGTAGGAGTGCTGTAAACAAGACTTCAGTTAGCGGATTTGATTCCTTATCGTTTGACTTTTGTACTCTTGCTATCTCGCATGCTCTACAAGAGGCCAGTAAGTATGTATATACTGCTTCTGGAACTATTTAATAAGTCCATGGATCTATTTCTGTCCCACTTCGGCCATATCTGCTTTATTACCTTAGAGATTGTTTTTGATTACCACCTGTTCTCAGAAATTTATTCAAAATGCATACCGGGATTCATATAAAGACGCTCCTAGCTAGGCATTGTACATATATAAATTTACTATATTCACGGTTCTGCCAAAGATAGATCTGATTTGACATTAGGTTCAGGAGAATATTTGAACTAACGAAAGTGATGTTTGTCCTTAAAAATATGTCTGCTACAAAATTTGGTGTTTTTCTTTAAACTGTGTTATCATCGCCCCCCCAACTAGGCCAATATGCCTTCAGGGCTAAGTGGAAAGTGATAACGAATTTTCGTAATGAAACGCTTGTTCTCAGATCAATTGACTTTTTATGCTATTTTAATTTTCAGAGTGGTCGGGGTCTACTTGTATCTTTCTTTGCATAAAATTCACTGTCAGAGAATAAGTAGCTCTGATACAAAGCGTAATGGTGCACTTTTTATGAATGACTTGCTGGTGCCGGCCGTTAATATGTCTACACACAGCTCATTTGCTGAGCCGTTACTGTCTTACAGTGCTGCTAATCAACGATGCAAATAAAACGCCAGCGAGAAATTAGGTAAACAGTGAGTTTGGCTTTCGTAAGAAAATATTTTTTTGATGCAGCATATGTATGTATGGTATGTATGTATATAAACTGTAATGAAAACCATAAATAGCACGCACTACTTGTACTTACAATCACAACACAGCAGACACAACAATAACATTAGAATGAAAAGAAAAATAACTGCGAAGCATGAGTAGGTGCATGATGAGTTGATGCCGGCGAGAATTACAATAAAATCGGTGGTTGAGGTGAAAACTAACACTTATGAGTAGTTTTGTTGCCTTGCCGGCTGATTGGCCACCAATGAAGCTAGGCACACTTTGGTTGCTACTTTCAGAGGCTCATTTACGCATTCACTACACACGACGTTGCTTTCGCTGGCATTGATAGTGATGAACCGATTTGAATACCGCGCGACTGGCAGTCATTTGTCAAGATTAACCACATTGCATATGATCTATGGTATACGCAGCCTTCTTCAAATTGAAGTTTTTTTCAGAAAGCTAAGTTTTATTTTTCTAAAGAATGAAACAAGCCTTCGACATGTACCTGACACCTGTTCACTAAGGCAATATGGTGAAACATTGTAACAACATTAAAGAAAGACATAAACTATAATGTATGGTATTTGGTTTTTGAGTAACACGCTTATTACAACATTTCTTAATATTTTAAGAAAGTTGTTTTCCCCAAAGATCATGTCTAGCTTTAAACTCACAGGCAGGCCAACGCCACTTGTTCATAAATTCTGTTCCCGGTCACAGGAACTTTTTTCGGCAACGAAAAAGCAGATAAATTGGTCAAGTCAGGAGCTTCGTCACACGGAGATCAATCAGGCTGCACGGTGATTGCGGCACGATATTGGTTACGAATTTGCCGAAAAGCTCAATGGAGTATGCGAGTGTGGATTGTCGTGGTGCAAAACTAAGAATTGTCAGCCCATAACTCCATCCTCTTTTCACAAGTAGCTTCGCGCAAACGACGTAAAAAACTCATTAGTATTTCTTGTTGACTCCTTAATCGACGGAAGCTGTCAACATAACCTTGATTTTTACCTGTTTTGATGTGTTTTTTTTTCTTTCAACTCCTGATTGACGTGTTGGTCATCAGTTGATGTTGTTGAGACATCGAACTCTTGGAACCCATCAGATCCCAAACCTTCAATGTTTATATACAAACAGCATAACGGAGATAAGTAGTTTCATTGAGGACACCAACTGGTTTGAACACAACAGTGGAATGTGATATCAAGATATCAAGACCTCTAGCGCTAATTGGGCTCGAAGAGGCCAACTCATTCGAACGACAAAAGTTTAAATGGCTAAATATTGTGCTAAAATGATGGATTGAGCCTAAGAGAGCTCTTTCATTTATCCCTTCTACTATTTAGATATATTTCATGGCATAAACAATTGTGTTTGCGATTAAGTTTCTGGTACGAATGGGAACCTTACTACCAAACACTCTTGATTAATGTCAGAAACTCGCTTGGTAGATGACTAAACACTACTACTTTATAAACTGGAGAGCTCGTAACAGAATGGTTTCAAATCTATTGCCATCTTTTCAAACTCGCGCTGGATCCTGTTTACAGAAACCAAAATGCTTGAAGGGATTAACTGAGCCGTAACCAGACGTAGGTAGATAACAAAGCAACCTCAGTTTGTAGTCTTTATTTTTCTAAAAATATAAGATATGAAAAACAAAACGGTAAACAAATAATAACAATCATAAAGCGGTGCGTGCTGGCATTAGCTGCCAGAGAAGTCAACCAGACAACGCGGCAACAAGCAAACCACTGAGCCATGGCTTCTATCAGCTGCTTTCGATGCTTACAATTCACATGCCAGAATATATGGCTTGTGCCCTGCACTTTTTGTACGCAACGCAATTGAGTGCTGCAGCCACTGCGATTGCTATTGTTCAATGCGCACTTTGAGCCGCTGGCTGCCACCCGCGGCAGGACGTGGCACAGTTTAACGCTTTAACGAGTAATGTCAACAAATCGCCTCATTTAAGCTGAAAAGGTGCACAAAAAATATGTTAATAAGTGAACTTGTTACACATAAGTATAATAATGCATAACTCACATACATACATAAAAACATATGTTTGTACACGCACGTTAACGCTGTTGTGAATAAATATTTAATTTTTGAAAAATGGATGCGCACATAAACACATACACACATACACACAATGTACGAAAATAAATTAACAACAACGAAATATCGTTTAGCACTTCTGTGGAGGCCTTTGAAGCTGGGTGGTTATGATGCGCCGTTAGCGTAAATTAACGGCAACGATGTGAAATCATCAATATCCATAATTATGCACCGTACATTGGCCGTACAGGTGTAACAATATCTAATATAAATAAGGATTTAATTTTACTAACAAGAGACAGAATTTGGTTAAATTTGGAGTGGACTAATTTATAACTAATTTAAGGTCTTGATTTTATTAAAAGAATTTATTTTAAATTTTCCGACTCAGTTTCTATATTTAATATTTCTATTTGCATCATTTTTGATTCCATCGCTCCAAAAACCTCACTAAACCGTTGTTTTTTGGCAGCTCTTAAATCTTTTCAAGTTGCTCTTCGTTTCAAAAGCAGCAATTTTGCCTGTTAACATACCCATTACGACAGAAATGAGCCTCTTCGTTGAACAAAATTTGGCTCGAAAGCGTCGGATTTTCTTGGCACTTTTCAAGAGCCCATAGAGTGAAACGATGTCGCTTGGGTAGGTCGAGCGCTTTCAGTTTTTATACAAGCTGTACGCTTCCAATTTAAGATCGACGTAAAATGCGACAAGTCGTTCCATACGTTAGTTAGAGTTGCTGCGAAGGGCGCCGAATCGACTCTGCACGGTCTTTGAGTAGACTCTCAGCTACAGCTGCTAAATTTTCTTCCCAGCGTGCTGGACGTGGTCTATTCGGTTGAATAGTATCCAATAATGAATGCTGAGTCTCAAGATGGGTGATGGTGTTGCGAATAGTACGTTAAATAGGTCGATCATGTTGACCATAAGTTGAGTGAAGCGCGCGAAATGCAATTTTGGCAGAACGTGAATTTCCTAATAAAGTTGTCCGATATAGGTGGTTCCGCCAAACGAGCAGCTTCTTTGGGAGAAAAGGACATGACGAAATTTCAGATCGATATCATATAAATTGAAGGTAGTAACCACCAATATATAACCTTCGAAATAAATTCCCAAAATACAGGCAAATAAAGCAGATCGCACGGTACTAAATATAAGTTAAGGAAACGTCTCTTAACTTAATATCGATACACTGATGAGCATAATATCTCAAACAACGTCAAAATGACCGCAAGGCAAAACGTAAAGAAGACACTGCAAGAAAGCAAGGCCTCGGATCAAAAGCAGGAGACAAAAAAACGCTTTATATTAGTGGACGGAGAACGTTGCTTAAAAGAGTGCGCTTTCACTTAAGGTGGGTCTCCATAAGAAACAGATGTAGAGCCGAGCTAGCAATAGAATTGGCTAATTTTTCTGTCGCAAGGAAAAAACTAAAGCGGGCCATCGAAATCAGCAGACAAAAAATCGGAAGAAAAAATTAGAGACTCTACCCCTCCAACTATGATACTTTATTTCCTACAAAAATACCGACGAAATCTCCTGATGACACACCACTCTTTACCATGGAAGCACAGCAAATCAAACAAATCACCTAGACCTTAGACCAGATGGATACCGGCAGAGGTACTAAAGATATTTGCTGAAAGCCACCCAAACGTGCTATGTTTAGTACCAGCCTCAAAGCTGGCGTATTTTCAAAAATTTAGAAAAGGCAACAGCTCGTGGTAAGGGAAATTCAGACAGCCCATTAGCATATCTACCTCACTGCATAAGTCACACATTATTTCCATCTTGCTATATGGTGCAGAGGCATGGACGATGACATCATCTGGTTTGCCGACGTTGCGAGTTTTCAAGAAAAAAGTTCTGCGAAAGATTTATGGTCCTTTGCGCGTTGGCCACGACGAATATCGCATTCGATGGAACGATGAGCTTTATGAGATATGCGGACTATACCTTATCCGTCATGCTTTAAAATAAGGAAAACTGGAAGAACGTGAAAAATTACATAGAAAACGTACCACAGTTAAAAAACGGGACCTAGACGCAGGTAACAGCATGACCCTTAAGACGATAAAAGTGGAACACCATCCTAGATTAATGCAAAAGTGAACCCAATTTAGTCGGCGGTTCCCTGTAGGGAAGGTTTTTACTGACCTGTTTGTGGCACACACTATTGCTGTGACGACATAATCATGATGCGGAAGAAAAGGAGCTCCAGTTAAGAAAAGGAGCTAAATAGTTAATTGCTTTGAAGTGATTCAAAGAGGAGAACGCAGAACTGATTCTACAATAATAATCACATGCTTCAAAAATTAGGGTTTAGTCACACCTACGGAGAGTGTATAGAAGATCTTAACTACCACCTTAAATAAAACACCAACAACCTATGCATACTTAAACGCAGAGGTTTCTTGTTTTTTATTCAGGAAAACAGTAAAAATATAGTTCCTTAATAGGAGATAGGACCGTTTGAATCTACATACTTTCTTAAGATGTTTTTATTCATTCATACATGACTGGAGAATGGGACCGTCAGCCACTGAGCAGATTTGCAAATTAACTGCTAACTAGCGATTCAATGTTCAATGTGCCAATGTTCACAAACTGAAGACACACACATCCCCAATACAATACTTCAGTTCACGAAAGTGAATAAGCGAGAGTATTTCCGGGAAAAATAATAATTTTAGAAGATATTTTAAGCAAAGCAATGCCTTCGTCATTTTCGCCGTAGCTGCAGTCTTTAATTTTATGGTGAATGAAGCCAAAGCCAAATTTGTAAAATATGGTCGAACGAAAGCATGCCCAACGATTGGAATTTAAGTGTGCTATGCCCAATCCATAAAAAATGAGACCCCACAATCTGCGCCAACTACCGTGGGATTAGCCTCCTCAACATCGCATATAAGGTTCTATCGAGCGTATTGTGTGAAAGATTAAAGCCCACCGTCAACAAACTGATTGGACCTTATCAGTGTGGCTTTAGACCTGGCAAATCAACAACCGACCAGATATTCATCATGCGCCAAATCTTGGAAAAGACCCGTGAAAGGAGAATCGACACGCACCATCTCTTCGTCGATTTCAAAGCTGCTTTCGACAGCACGAAAAGGAGCTGCCTTTATGCCGCGATGTCTGAATTTGGTATCCCCGCAAAACTAATACGGCTGTGTAAGCTGTTTTAGACAAGGCGATTCCCTATCGTGCGACTTTTTCAACCTGCTTCTGGAGAAAATAGTTCGAGCTGCAGAACTTAATAGGGAAGGTACCATCTTTTATAAGAGTGTACAGCTGCTGGTGTATGCCGATGATATTGATATCATCGGCCTCAACACCCGCGCCGTTAGTTCTGCTTTCTCCAGGCTGGACAAGGAAGCACAGAAAATGGGTCTGGCAGTGAACGAGGGCAAGAGGAAATATCTCCTGTCATCAAACAAACAGTCGTCGCACTCGCGACTTGGCTATCAGGTCACTGTTGATAGTTGAAGTTGTAGATAATTTCGTCTATTTAGGAACCAGTGTTAACACCACCAACAATGTCAGCCTGGAAATCCAACGCAGGATTGCTTTTGCTAACAGGTGCTACTTCGGACTGAGTATGCAATTGAAAAGTAAAGTCCTCTCTCGACGAACAAAAGCCAAACTCTATAAGTCACTCATAATTCCCGTCCTGCTATATGGTGCAGAGACTTGGACGATGACAGCAACCGATGAGTCGACGTTACGAGTTGTCGAGAGAAAAGTTCTGCGAAAGATTTATGGTCCTTTGCGCATTGGCCACGGCGAATATCGCATTCGATGGAACGATGAGCTGTACGAGATATACGACGCCATTAACATAGTTCAGCGAATTAAAAGACAGCGGCTACGCTGGCTAGGTCATGTTGCCCGGATGGACGAAAACACTCCAGCTCTGAAAGTATTCGACGCAGTGCCCGCCGGGGGAAGCAGAGGAAGAGGAAGACCTCCACTCCGTTGGAAGGACCAAGTGGAGAAGGACCTGGCTTCGCTTGGAATATCCAACTGGCGCCACGTAGCGAAAAAAAGAAACGACTGGCGCGCTGTTGTTAACTCAGCTATAATCGCGTAAGCGGTGTCTACGCCAATTAAGAAGAAGAAGAAACCAAATCTAATATGGCTGAGTTCCGGTTCCGGTCTTAGACCAAGTATCCTCTGGGTAGCCAAAAAAAATCCGCTTGAAGGCGAGCTAAAGTGAGAAGGCGAATTATCGCTCCCCAGGGGCCCGCCATGTAAGAAACAATGTCGCTTTCATTTATGTTTTCCCAATTTTGAGAACGCGACCAAAGCTTTGGTATGTTTAAGTGTTCATGATGGGTGTAGCAATTATTAAATGTATAGCAATTCCTTAATTTAGTGTTACACTTAGAAAAAGTTTGTATAAAAAATTGAAGGACCCCAGTCTAAACACCTGTAGTGAAGAATTCCATTCTCGGACCGTCGTCGGCCTTTATATGTACATATGTATATCTGCATGGTTTTTTGACAGGCCTTTTGGGATTAATTGATTGCTCAATTGGTCCTCAATAAATATGAACACTTTGACAATTATTGCTACTCTCAATAGTTAAAAGCTGCCCAGCATATTTGAGGCGATTTCATAGCCTGTGAGCGTCTGAGTAAGAAATGCGTGGGGTTTTGAGAATGAATTGCCAACGGTATGCTTATGCGTGGTGTGTACGAATGTATGGGAAATTATTCACTTATTTGTTTAGGGGTTGTGGTGGCCTATCAATAGAACTTATCAATACCTATTTATTTGATCCTATTTTAGTTAACTATGCCAGTGAATTGTTGTTGGACTTTAAAGCACGAAAATCGATTGGCATGATTGGTGAAGTGTGGGTAAGTTACGAAAGCACTTTGATGTTTTTCATGCAGGAGAAAAGTTGAAATTTAAACCCTTTATTCATTTTTATTGGCCATGTCTTTGTTGTTGTTGTGTGCTTATTTTCTTTTATTGCATTGAAAATTGTTTTTATAGGATGATAAAAATGCCCGTAGGAAAGAAAAAAAGTAGTTATTGTGGTAAATATGTGTGAGTACTTTTTTGGGTCGGCGGTGTGGTACCAAATTGTTAGATGGGAGAAAATAAATGTGAGCGAATATTACTCTACTCCAAATAAATTGCGGTCGAATTTCAAATCATTAGCTCTTGCACCCGTACTTATTTATGTAAGACGGTATTTAATTTTTATTTCAACCGAGCGGACGGAGTAAAGCTTCTCTAAAATTGTGCATCATTTGTAAGTTTATCATAGAAAAGAAAAGCTTTATTTAAAAGTCTAACTAGAATCTCTTTATAAAGTTTTGTAAATACATATGTATATGTAGCTCATCCTTAGATGAAATAATGATTCGGATCATATATGGCAATGCATTTCATACCGACAAGTCCATCTTTGGTGAAGTCAGCTAACTTTGAGGCTTTTGAAAGTTTAATTTACTTTTGAGTCAGTTAAGTTATGTTGAAGAAAGCTTTATGTTAGGGATGACCACTACTGTGGTTAGAGGTATACATAATTTTCATAAAATCGGTTATTTTTTCATTTTAAAGGCTATACCAGTGTGACACTTTCAAAAAATTGATTTTTTTTTGCTTTTTCGATTATTTATATTTTCAAAAATATCCTTTGAAATCGGCAAGGTCGTGTCTGGAATAGTTTTTGAATGGCTGGGTTCTAAAGAGCGACCGCTCGCATGTATTTCGCAGGGAGTTCAAACTTTAAACGCGTTTTTCTCAAAACGACATTTTTCAAAATTGCTTTTCATCATAACCAGAAATTGACCGTTCGACTTCAAATTGAAACTGAGTATTCTTGAATATATTTACTATACAATGACCTACGATCTTTTTGCATGGTTGAAAATTGTCAATTTGGCATTAAAAAACCATAATTTTTTACCTCAAAAAATTTTTTTTTTTCAGAACTACGCCAATTTGTTAGTTTTTGATATTTTTCAAAAATCATAAGTCAATGTATAGGAAATACCTTAAACTTTACTATAAGAGCTGGCAGATATGCTCTCGACCATCTTGCTTCTTTCGGGCTTGCTCATTGGATGCCAAGAAGCGTGAGCTAACTATTGGGGTATGCTGACTGTTACTTTAGATGTCCAAACAGAGCATTAGTAGGCAGTTATGACTAAATCAATTTGTTGCTTCATTTTAAACGTTGTTTTGTGTAATTTAACTACAAGTTGGTTGAATTATAATATGTGAGAGTAATAAAAGCACTGTCGTGGACAATTACGAAGCCAAAAAAGATTACCTATGATATATATAGTGGACCCTTTTGATTTATGTGAAGTAATTTGCATGAAATAAAGTAACCTAAAGCTTGCTTTTAACATTACATACATACAATAAGATTGATATTCAGCTGGATAACAACAACTCATGAACTGAAATTATATTTTTGACTAAACGCCATCCTCAAAACGGAGCGATGCTATATGGAAGCCGACATGATAATCTAAAAACATAAAAACACAAATACACATACATACATACGAGTATATGACTGTGGCCAATAAGTTAATACCAGCGCAAATTAATTTTTTCAGTTGTGGAGAGATTTTATTTGTGTCCTGCCAAATAGAAGAGAAGCAAGAAAAAGTGTTTGTCAAATGGCATTTGCCTTGGCCATTTACCTTCGCTTCGCGGTGGCATTAATTTTGCGCGTTTTCGCTGTATTTCGCGGTTGATTCAGGGAAGAAATGAAAACAAATTATGAGCGTATAATTTCGCGTACACCACTTGCCTCACCGGGTCATGTGGCAGCATGGCCGTTATGAATGTGAGTCTGTCATGCAAGTATTAGCCATGTTTTGTTAGCCACTCAACAGCGCTATAGAAAAAAGCAACGGCTCTCGTGGTCTTAATGGCAGCAACGGAAGCGGGAAACCTTAGCCCAATGCTTCCTCTACATGTCAGCTCGCTGTTTCCGCAATGTCAGCGGCGGAGCAAAGAAAAAAAAAGATGGGATGACAGCTTTCGAAAAAAATTGTATAATTTGTGGCATGCCTGCGAAGGCGGCTCTTATGGCCAATTGCCGACTGCCGATCAGGTACTCCTGCCACTTGTATGCAGGAAATGCCAAACATTTTACATGCAATTTGGTCAACAGTGTGGTAAACATTTTTATTGCCACCAGGAACTCCGGAATTTTGAGTGGAGAAAAGCCATAAGATAGGAGGGTAATGATATGTGGTATTGCCGGTTTAATACTGCACAAATCGAGCATTTAACTTTTAGCTAAGTAAATAAGGAGTAATTTCTATGAAGAATTTAAGACTATCCAGAAAAAGTAATTATTGACACTGGCAAAAGATCAGCTTAAAAAAAGTCTTTTGAAATAAAATGATAAATTCTCCGTTTCTTCCATTGCGTTAAAAGCTAGTTATATTTCTGGTACTTGAAAGTTCACAAATAGGCCTCATACAAGGTCGACCTTAACTCCGCGATAACGCTTCGAACCTTCTTATTCAACTGGTTAGGTCACCTATAATTTGTTTTGGAATTTGGATTTTTTAATATGGAACCCTTCCCCATGTTTGTCACTTACGGCACGTAAATTTTCTTGGGAAAAAAGAGATGGGAGTCCAGAAAGTGAATTTTAAGGGACATATTGCAATTACTTAATGATTTTGTAATTGATTTAAGAAATGTTTAACTTTAAACTATGATTTTATTTTTTATACAAATTTCAACATTTAATTTACAGCATAAAATCAATATGGAGTTTGATCATTTTACTAAATCTTTCTATTATTTATTCTGGTTCCACAGCAATTTCGTAGTTTATGTAGAGGAGTGCTAAGCCGTTCAATCTTTTCTGAAGCATCGTTGTTCTGAGTCAAGTCTTGATTCGGCACAAAGAAGAAAAGGATCGTTCAGCGCTAGCATTTGTAGCTGGCAAAGTGCAGAGTACGTGAAGGAGAATATGAATGATGCTGAGGCTTTCTAAGGCAAAAAGCACTTGTGTTCTCGTAGCCATTTTAATTTTCCATGGTTGATGAAAAAGCGCTACTTCTGCTTTGAGCTTCATTTTTTGCAGTTCTTTGTTTCCGGGCAAGATTTTCGCAAAACGTCTAATTAGGCATTCAATGAGTACAGTTAAATCATTTTCTTCCGAATTTAGATTAAATTTTGGTAAGAGCTGACTCAAATTGAAGCTTTCAAGAACTTCATCGGAAAACCGCGTTTTTAAATCTGGCCGTGTCAATGAGTAGAATATATGTAGAAACCCTGTAAAGGTCTTCACAGCTTTGAGATGGGTGATTGTTTCGATGACTCTGACAACTACATGTTCTTGTTTTTCAACTTCAACATCTAAGTTTTCAACCATTCGTGTTGCATTTGAAAAAATTTCGTTAAAGTGATGTTCAGCATGCATTCTTCGTGTGTTCAGAATTGCAACCATTATGACGTGCTTACCACCTTGCGAATCATGGTCGATTGATTCGTTCAGCAGAATCACACTAAGTGGCTGCGTCAGTGACAAAACATCACTGTGACAG
Organism: Bactrocera tryoni; assembly: GCF_016617805.1. NCBI lineage: Eukaryota > Metazoa > Arthropoda > Insecta > Diptera > Tephritidae > Bactrocera > Bactrocera tryoni. The sequence continues at coordinate 49,838,633 of NC_052503.1, forward strand.
AAAATTCCAATAATAGATTCGAAGTTGCACAGTACTGTGACTAAATTCGTTGCTTTTACTGCAGTCGTTTTATTCTTCCATTCGCGTATTTTTGTCAATACTTGAACGATTTCTAAAACTGGGTTACTGTGAATTGATGAACGGCATCAAGTCTTTGTACCCACCTTGTCTCACCAAGCTGCACAACTGCCCAAGAATTGAGCTAAAACAGTCTTACGTTTCGGTCTTGAAACTTGGAAAAATGTTGTAACTTCTCTGCATATTCCAGATATCTTTTCAATTAAAGCAATTTGTTCAATTTATGGGAAAAACATGGTATCATCTCAGCGTTTGTAGCTTCTTTTTGCATTTCCTTTACGGCTCCGCGTTCTCCCAACATAACAATACAACCATCAGTACTTATTGCAGTGCATTTCTGAATATTCAGCCCCATATCTTTCATGTCTTTCAAAAGCAAATGTCCTAACGCAGCTCCCAAGAGTGAAATCTCCTCGTGGCTGTTTTCTTCAATACTTATATACATATGTACTGTGATCAAATTGAAAGGTGAATTTTTAATTTATACTTCGGGTGTTTTTCGAATCGGTAATTTTTTTTGTAAGTTGATAGTACTGTTAATGATATCTATACTAAATTTTACGTCAAAATATTGTTTGAGATACGCGTCGTTTTGTGAGGCTCTAAAAGTGGCTATTCTGCCTATTCAGCAAACCCACATGGCCACTCCGAGGACACCGGTTTGACTCAATTGTGGATATTAAAGCTGAATTGAAGAAGGCTGTGATGGTCATCACGTCGGAGGATTTTTCCAAGTGCTATGATGACTGGAAAATTCGTTAGCATAAGTGTATTGCAGCGGGAGGGGATTGGGTGGGCAGACTCTCCCTCAGTTCCCTCTCCGTGGATCCGCCCCTGATCACTTGAAGAGCTAGTTGAAGATTCTAGTGCTTTTGGAATAGAAAGTTGTTCACTGTGTTTGACAGGTCTTAAAGCTGATGGCAAATTACAGTACTTAACCGTATGTTTTGACTTCGGTCCAATACCTTTAATAGTCTGTAACATGGTCCCTAGGTTCTCTCCAAACCATTGGCACTGCAAGTGGCATTTTACGATTTGAACCTTTTAAACAAGCTGTTAACAATGTGACACAAGTTTTACAACAGATATGAGGGGCCCATGCTTTGTCTTTGGCACCAACTTTAACATCAAAATATAGGGCGTAAGCTTTTAGTTCAAGCGAAGTAAAATTACGTTTTTGGGATCTAAAAGTTCGTTTTCCGCACACATAACAAAAACTAGGCATTGTACCTAAAACTCTTAAACACAGTAATTTCAAAAACGTTTTGCTATCCAAACATAGAACACGTAACCGATTCGGGCACCTTTAGTCTACTGACAAATTTTGTCAAATAAAATGCAAGGAAAATACGCTGTTTACAAGTACTTCAAACAAGCAGGCGGAACCGGTCTAAACCGCATAAATCCCTGATCGTAAGAAAATATGAGACGATGCAATATAATGAAATTTTATATATTGTAAAATCTAAAGCCGCAGGCTACAGAATATCTGTGGGTGATAGAAAAATTCTGTTTTCAGATTTGACTGCATTAGAAACCTCTAAGAATTTTCATGTAACAAATTATGTGTCTACCAGCGGTATTTGTATTTGAAATCGATTGTAGCAGTAAAATCAAGGAGCAACTTTTCTAATCTTTCACAGAGTAATAAATACTCAAAGAGGTAAGGGTTGGGTGCAACTCACTTAATCATTTCGACGCTGGATGTTACCTTCTGTGAACATCCATTTTCCCGCTCATTTGCAAGTAAACAAAAATTCAAAAATATTTATGCAAACACCTACATACTTGTATGAACGGTCTATTGTTGGTCGCCACCTGAGCTGCGCGGCTGACAGACAATTCAGCGCGACAATAAAGTTCGTTACCGTACTAACCGCTTCCAATTGATAAACGATGCGTTGATAATGCGAAGCGTTTATGTTGCTGTCACCACTTTTACACAACAATGTGACAGCGCCCTGCTTGTTTTGTGTACGCTTTCGGGCGACAAACCACTTGATTTCCGGTAGTGCAACATATTTCAATAGGAAATCATTGTAAGGGTTTAGCTGGAGTTGAAGCGCGTGTGTGAGAGTCCTTTCGCGTTGGATTTTTTGATATGCAGATTTTTGTCACTTCAGTAAGGCACCACACTGCACATGTTGGCGCTACGCTTGAGTGATTATCCTGTTGTATCCTTGCGTGGGTTTATCTGCGCCAGAGCATCAGTCACAATATTAAAAGGATTTGCAGAGACATTTCGAATTATTGTGAATTATTACGCCTTTTGCTCGCAATACTCCAAGTACTATACACAGCATACACATACATACGTTGGCATGTTAATGGCAGCGTGTGAACACACAAAAATGGAAGGGTTTGTCGGAGTGACGCATTGAAAGGCGACAGGCCGTGAAATGATGTGTCAATCGCAAGGAATGCAGTCCTCACTGCTGCTGCTGTACGCTCGATGATTTCAATTTGGGACAATTGTACTTTGTGGCAGTGTTATTTTTTGTTGTTGTGTAGTGTTGCCAGCGATTATGCAAATATTGCGGTCGAATGTTAAGCGGCAAATGCCATTATTTGTAGTGGGGTGTTCATATAGAAGAGTATGTATGTATGTATGTAGAAAGCGGTATATATTATTATATATAATAAACTCAAATTTGTAATTTAAAGCGTTTTTAACCTGAAATACTTATAGAAAATATGAAAAGCGTTTGCGTATCAGCCACTCAGTTTTCAAACTATTTTTTCGGCCATCTTTCTCGTGTAGGTGTACATTTTTCATCGACACTTCGTGTTTCTCTTTAATGGTTAATTAAAAGTTTCGCACTAAATTCCTTTGAAGTTGCAATCATCTGCTTTGAGAACTTTGTCTTCTCAATATCACGCGGCCTCGCAGCCACGTCCACGCTTAACGTCAAGTTTTTAATTAAATTCACATTGTTTGAAAATTATCGTAGCATAATTTACGGCGTCAACTAAGAAAAGACACTGTGCTCGGCCTTGTATGTGGTGTTGGTGGTTATAAATCGTTAATTTAATGCAAAGGTGCAGTGTAATTTCTGCTTAAAAAGCAATTTTAAAGTTTGCATCTTCAATAATTCTCCAAAAAAAATACCGTTAAACAATTGAAAACCAGCAAGCGGCTTTTTGCCTTAGATATGCCCAAAATTGTGGACCGGTGTATCAAAATAAAACATTTAAATGGTAGGTGGCATTACTCATATAACCACCGCGGCGAAAATACAATCGTAATTGTGATGTCAGCAACAAAACTATTCGCAATTAACGGCTGTTTTTTTAGAGATGTGGTTTTCAATGAGGAAATACCTTTTTCAGAGTTGATCTTTTTGACAGCTTTTGTTTTATATTCAGTTTGGTTGGGTTTCGTATTGAACAGACATACTCCGTAACAAAGTTTACTCTATGGGCAGAGTTGCATAAAACCTACCAATCATCAACAACATTTCTTAAATCTCAATGAAAATATTTATGTTACCATACACATACACACGTACATATTACGCACAAAGTTTGTTTTCTTTGTTTATTCTCTCTTGCTCTTCGAATGTAGATCATTCACAATGCGTAACCAGCTGTCAAAATTACTTGAGAAATAATGGATTTTTTTTCTTGAGCAATTACTTGAGAGCTGCGTACCAACCTTTATTCTAAAATTAAGTCGGCAATAATGTTACAGTCAATAAGTAACGCTACAGAGCCGTGATGTATGACTTTTTATAGTCTAAATTGGGGGAGGTTAATGCGGACCTCAACTCGACGGTGACACATGCCATAAAACAATAAATTTTAGAAGAAAACTTTAAGGGAGCGGTTTATATCGCGTCGTACGTCTGTGACGTGGCCTCCAAGATCGTGCGATTTAAGACCGCTGTACTTGAAGTCTTGTTGCAAAAAAAGGTAGAAAAGTGGGCCTCTCGGCTGAAATTTATTTGAGTTAGCTGCGGCGGTCACTTTAGGAAATTCTTTTTAATTGTATAATGGCAAACGCGTACTATATCTTTATAATTACATGCCTACGAAAATTTTCTGTTCAGGATCATTAAAATTAATTAGGGTACGGAAAGATAGCAGAAAAATATTCCAGAAGCAAGGCCACTATCCGAAAAATTTTAAAAAATTACAAGGAAAAATGTAAGGCCGTCCAAAGGTAACCAATGCTCGCGAAAGGACTAAAATAATCATAGAAGTGAAGAAAGACGCGATATCGACTTCAGCCCGATTAATTCAGCAGGCCAATGCTTCTGAGCGAACAAATCAGCTTGTAGGAATTTTCAAAGCTTTTTTATTACATACCGTCTATGAAAATTCTATAAAGCCTTACTTAAAGAGCCAACTATCTCGAGAAGTATTAATGATAGCGATTTTGACATCGCACCTTTTTTGTAGAAAATAATATTTCCTACAAGTTTGTCATGTACATTTTTTCTATAGCTCTTGTCATTTACAAGATATATATAAAAAAATGCGAATTTCGTGGAAATATCAGGTTTAGAGCCCCGTACTACTTCGCCGGTGTGAGTTTCGATTTTGTCGCAATGGGCACTTTTGTAGAGTGTTCAATACTGAGGAATATTTGCCTAAAGTCAAAGCGATACCACGAAATGCCTCTGAGCTATAGAAATTTAAAGATAAAAAATCACGATTGTCGTGTATTTTCAATGGAAAATTTTTACATGCCTTGGTTCAGTCCTTAATGTTAATATTAAGGGCTCAATTTTTCAGGGAATTTTTTTTAGAGTATTTGCAAGGAAATTTCTTGGTGGGATTAAAAAAATGAATAGTTAAAAAAAACTCCCTAGTATATACATATGTATGTATTAATGTTAGGTTTGGTTCTTCAAGTTGGGGATTGCACTTGGACTTCTATAATACTTTGTTTAGCCATAAAAATAGGACCCCTGTATTCGATCTTAAAAGTCGGCAAAGAGTTTTGATGCCAATGCAAGTTCGCTTAGGCGTTAATTTTATTTTCCCACTAGCTCAGTAATGTCCGCTCCCGACGAATAAAGACCAAACTCTACAAGTCCCTCATCATCCCCGTCCAGCTATATGGAGCGGTGGCATGGAGAATGATATCGTCTGAGAAGTCGGGTTAGGACTGTTCGGGAAAACAATTTTGCGGAAGATTTATGGTCTTTTGTGCATTGACAAAGGCGAGTACCGCAGTTGATGGGGCGATGAGCTGTGCGAGATATACGATGCCGTTGACATAGTTTAGCGAATCAAGAGACAGCAGGTGTGCTGGCTGGGTCATGTTGTGTGGATGGAAAAGAACACTCCAGTTTTGAAGGTTTTCGATTCAGTACCCTCGATGAAAGCAGAGGCAGAGGAGGACTTCCACTCCGTTGGAGTGATCAGGTGGAGAAGGACTCGGCTGTACTTGGCATCTCGAATTGGCGCTAAATAGCGAAAAGAAGAAATGACTCGGTGTCTACGCCAGTAAAGAAGAGGAGAAGCTCAATGGGAAATACGAAAGAAAGATCTTGCCGTAGCACAAGAATAGATTTAAACACAGCGCTGTCCAAGTTCCCGTGAAGTCCAGCACCAACGCGTTCCTATTCTACTAAAAGCGGGGTTAGTGCCTTTCCTTGCTAGTTGAGCAGCTTTGCAGTTATCAGTGATTTCGCAGAGGCCACGGATCCATAATAGTCTTCTCACAAACTTATATTCTCCGCCTAGACTGTACGCTCCAGTCTGAGATCAGAGGTGATATTGGGTTCGAGGCTGGAATGAGGTCAAGAACTTCTTCCAGCCAAAAATTAGTAGGTTTTCCGCTATTGCCAATAAACAGATTTTCGCGTACAGTAAATTTGATGAGAGACTCACTTCTGTGTATTGATATTCCAGCTGCACCAGATGGAGCGTCGCAAATTGGCGTCGAAACCAATGATGATCTGTACACGTAGTTATACATTTTATTTGCGCATAATTGCGCCGATGTACGACATGCGCAGAGGAATTCCCGCAGTTCGCAAATTAACCATAAATCCAAAGTGATCCGTCAAAGTGTCCATCGGAGCAGCAGCTCTCATATGGTTTTGGGCTGGACTTGTTCTGAGTTTTTGTTGTTGGCGTTACTAATGTCACAACGATTTCAGTTTATCTCACCGAGTCGAGAGATGGGCAGAGAGTTTTTTAGAGCTCGATGCTTGCTTTAGTTATTACATTTTGCAATTACAACTGTAACATATGTACATACATCAGTTTTGTAGAATTTGTCATGTTTCACTGGTATTTACCTCCATTCCACAGCGCTCGTTCATTTGTGTCGGTTGCATTGCTGGCATATGCCGCGCGCTACACGATTCCGATGTGGGCCTGGTGGAATTGTATCTATCGCAATTACAACGTACGAGTACATGTGTATGAAAAACATGTGTGATAGTGAAAAGGTATGCGATATGTCGCTAATATTGTTATTGCTATCGGATTTGTGCTGACTGACCAATTGTTAATTGCATTTTTTGTCTCGGTCATGTCCGATGGTAACGAAGCGCATTCGGACGCATAGGATCGCATTTCATGTCATTACAACTGCACTGATTCATAATTAATTGAAATCAGTACAGACGCATGCTTGACGTGAGTAGCTTAAGGGGGGGTGCTTCAGGGTGGGCGGTAACGGTAGGCTGGCGCTACAGTGTAATCAATGAACTGGTCCGGTTACTATTCAGGTGTAGATGCCATACATACATACATATGTGGCTGGAGCCCATTGTTAATAAATATGATTGCGAAAATATTGTTTACATTTGAAGAATTTCGATTGTTCATTCTACACAGCTGAGCGCAGCTGCAGCTGCGGCCGCACCCTTCGTTGCTGCGCTTTATTACAATTCACATTAATATTATTCCATGAGCTAAGTGATGATTTAATGAGGCAGCAGTGCAAAAAGCTGTGGCACGTTATGAATGAAAATGTGTGATCCATTCAATCATGCGGCCAACGAACAAATGGCTTCGAGGCGTGTCGTGCAAGTTTTATGCTTAGTATAGCAAAGATTCAGTGGCTGAACCTTTTTATGTAATATAATAATATTAAAGCGATAATTCACAAATAATAAGAACTGAAAATTTTGACTCTTAATTGTTATAAAACCATTTACACCGAAATCGCGCAACTGAGAATACTTAGAATATTAAAGCTTAACTAGTTTCAGATTTGGCGATATTGTGAAGAGTTTGCGCGATTTACATATACATAGTTAACTATTTTTGTCTTTCGTAATTCTCGAAGCACCTACCGATTTAAGCGCAATTTTATGGGTTTATATTACTGTTTCCTGAAAAAGCATATCTTGAAAACACCTGTATGGAGAAAATTAGGTAAAGTTAGCTCGAGAGGTTGATGCTAATCGATTGATCTCACTTGGATAGCTGTGAACGTTGGTTCTTTGTGTTACACAAAAACTTATAAAAATGGATCCTCATTGATCGACAAAGCGTTTTGAACTTGCCAGAAGTTTGTTAAAGCGGTTAATATCAATACCAGACATTTTGTTAGCTTCGCTGATGGTGTGGCTACCGAGATATTTCAGTATCAGACTGGCAAAAGCCGGGCAATGGATATAAAGTGACCCGACAAAATGTTTTGCTGCACCGGGAAAAACGCGTGAACTTCCAGCGTCTAGTCAGAATAACTAAAAATGTGGTGAAATTGGTTTTGCTAAGAGCAACTAGTTCAGAGAACCTCTGCGGTTCACACTGGGCCAAACGCAGTCCATAGATCCGGTGATAAAACGCAATGGGGCACTTAGCATTGATTCGCTTCCAATCGGATGTAATTGGAATAAGGGCACCTCCTTAGCAAGTTTATCGTTACATGGAAGAAGTATTTCTTGCCTAGTCATCGAGCTCAAAGCCAGTAAAGTCTCTGTGCTATCTACAGCTATCTTGGTGGCAGGGACCTCTGGTTAAAAGCCGTCACAGTGGTCTACTAGACTAAAGCTACAGGTAATGGAGAACCCCCGACAATAGACTCTAAATCCTACCCTCCCGTGGAAAATGTCACTGCATCAGGATAATGCCAGGAACGAAACCGAAGTAGTGTAGAATTTCAGTATATCCCTGCTTTGAACTCCTTATACAACCAGCTCCCCTAGATTTTATACCAGCAAATCGCCTGTGCCTAGGTGCCACTGTTGGTGTTGTCCTTAGTGAGCCATAGATGCCAAGGCCCTTTGTCCTTTGATCACGCCCCAGCTGCTCTACAGCTTCGCAGAGCCAGAACACCATTTTCTTTCCAATTGGTCCTCTTTAACAGCAGCGACCGATGTCTTCCTCACTCTCACCTCAATGTTTGGCTTCCATGAGAGTTTCCTGTGAAGGATAAGCCCTAAGAACTTTACCTTGTGAATCAGTTGAAGTATGGAGGGGAGTAGTACAAAACTTTTATCACTTCATACGGAAATGAAGGAAACACAGATAGTAGGAAAGATTCTAAAAGAATTATATTGAGTATTTTGTCACAAATCTTATATTTTATCAGGAGTTTTCATTGTTCTCTGAAAGCATAAGCATTATACTTTTAAATTTTGATAGTTGGTAGAAGCTTTTATTTTGGCCATAGAAGTTCCTCGCTGATTTAGTAATAATTCTAAATCAAATTAGTCACGAATATTATTCGCTGCTAGACCAACATTTTCACGACTTGTTTCACTAGACTTCAGAGTAGAGTAGCTATTTAAAGTTTGGTGAAATCAAATACCTTTTAAAGGGTTTGTCTGTACATACGCGATTATGTGTTTACTTGTGTTCCGAAAAGCTCACTTGCATATGCTCCGCCTTTTTCGCATTTAAACTGCCCATAGGAAATGAGGGAAATTAAAGTTTACTAATTTCATTTAAAAGTGAACAAAAAAAGGAAAAGCAATTACTAACCTCGGATGCGGCGAACTTTAGATACTCTCTAATTTGTTAGTAAGGACCAGATGTGTGTGAAATATTGAATGCAGAAATTTGTGTATGCATTTAATATTCTTTATTATGGAAATTGCACTAAATTTATATATATAATGGATCGGAGGCAGTTAAGAACACAATTTCCCTAAGCTACTCTATATTCTATTCAGTTCTTACAAGGATTTTCTGAAACAATGTACCCTAGAGGTACAGCTCAGGTCTTGGAACACCAGCAACACATTATTTTTGCGAAGGTCCAGTCTTCAGGCGACTGGTACTTGATATCTTCGGTTCTCAATGGTTTAACTTAAGAAGCATTGGGCATCTGGGATGGAAACAAATTGGACTTTTTACCAAATCCACAGACTTGCTGGATAAGGTTTAATTCGGTAACCATCCGGTAGCACAATGGGCCTAAGAATGGTTTAAGGGGGTATTCTGGTCTAGAAATTTAAAAAAATCGAAATTTTTTTATTTTTATTATTTTTATTATATTAATTTTAATTTTTTTATTATATTAAGTTGTGTACAAAAGGATTTTTCAAAATTCAAATTAATTTCGGAGATATAGGCATTTTTCTGACCCGGCATCCAAACTGGTTCGGCCGGAACTAATCGAAGAAAAGGCTTTACGCAAACTTTAAACGCGTTTTTCTCAAAACTGACTTTTTCGGAACGATACCCACGATTTCTCAGGTTCTACTGGACCGATTCGCTTGAAATTTTTATAGAGTCTTCTTAAAGGGCTTGTCTATGGTTGGAACTAGCCCCGTCCCCGATTTTTTTTTTTTTTTGTAAATTCGAAATAGTCAGTAAAAGTGATCCAAAAAAACTTTTTTTTTCAGGCAGTCGCCTTTGTGTGAAAAAAAATTTTTCCCACTTTTCCGTAGTTCCGGCCATTGCAACATTATTCTAGATTAATAATCTTTTTTTTTTTGGTTTCAGATAACAAGGAGGGTTGAAATCATGGGTATGGTCACGCAGAAATTTTTAGAGACCCCCCACTTCGCCAGCTCATAATTTTTGAATTTTTTTATTTTTTTAGTTTTTAATTTTTTTTCTGTACTCTTCTAAAATTAACAAATAACTAATAGAAAAATGGAAACATGGAAATGGATTTGTTATCTATATGAGGGTTATGTGCACAAAACTTTTGTATTCTGTGCAACATATTGCGGTACCGGTAAATATACCTTATACTATATATCAATATAAATAATCATCGTCCACCTGTCTGTCTGTATAAACGCGGACTAGGTCATTAGTTTTAGAGTTATTGATCTGAAACTTTGCACATGCCCTTTCCTACCATAATTATGTGTGAACCGTTTGCATGTATTATTTTCCGACACAACAGAATTGCTGAGATCGAATCACTATCAGTATTATATAGTATGTTCGTGCAATGCTCTCTATACAAGGTACAATAACTTTAAAACAAAATAGGTCAAGTGGATAATTTTTTTACATGGAAAATCACTGCAGACGGTAGATAGTCTTGAAACAGCATACAAATATTGCACAATTTCTGAAGAAATTCTTGTCAGGACTTTGCAGATTTTTTACCAAACTTCGCTCAAAATGAAAATGTTCGTGATAGTTATACAAAAATTGTGTCGCAGTGCTTTTGCCATTTGGCTCCACTACATGCGGCGCCGTCCATTCTCGCTTTTGCTGTCATTGTTGCTCGTGAATATTGTCGGTCGTGTTTGCTAGTTACTTTGTTGTTGCTTCATGCGCATTTGACAACAGCTGCTGCATGTTTGCTTCATCTCGGCATCCAATCGTAGCGCCTCCTATTTAGAAAGTCCACGAATCAAATACGGACTTTGCTTATATCAAGCCACCTGACTAGTTGCTTTTTTGTTGGAATTGCAGCAAAGAGCAATAACAAGTAAATAGTGTGATAGAATGACGTTAACTGCAACTTGCATTTTATATAATCGTGGACTACGTGATGGCATATTCGTACTAGTACATATATACATACATACTTGTATGTATGTAAGTATGTGTTTGCATGTATTTATTGTAGTAAATAAATAAAAGTGTAATTTATTTACTTATCTGTCACCGACGCAGCTGATTTTTTATCACATCTTCTTCCACTCGGGAGGTCCTTTGCTCAGCGTAAAGTTACGACTTCACCCCGCCCGCTTCTGTAGATTCGCTGAACACTGCTGCACTTGCAATTTGTCCGTGGAAAATTGCTTTTCTGCGCATTTGTCAAATAAATTTGATTTCTGCTCAGTTTGCCTTAGTTCCACTGCACACTCCTCACTCCCTCCTCACGTATACCCCGGCTAGCTGTCATAGCGCAGCATTTTACTGCACTTGATGATGTTGTTTGCTTGCTACCAACCAACTTCACCAACTCCTTGCATTTTTCTTATTTCCTTTTTCATAAATTTACGTTTTCCATTAAAACACGTCTTTGAATTTAAATTGGATTTTAAAAAGTTAACAAAATGCATTCCGCTGGCATTTCCTTAGCCATGAATGAATAATCAAAAGGCGATCCCACCATGTTGCTCGTATTATAACGGCATTATTTTTTTAATCAAGCTTAACAAATTGCAGAATATAGAAGATAACAACATAGAATCCTATAATTATCGTGGAAGATGAAATTGCAATTTTCCTAAACCGAAATATGTAATAGGTGTGCACTAAGTGGACGGTGCACGCCCAGGTATACTTGTAGTATAACAGTTATAGTCGGTTAAGGCTTAAAACATGTAGACCCTTTATTTGTCAAATAAGATCATATCACAAGTGGACGGAGAAGTTTGGCTATATTTTCGAACTGTTATTGACGTTAAACTTAATTGTTGTATATGAAAACGGTTGCATCGTGAAAAAGGACTATTTTCTTTGTCAATACTATGTGACCTCAAATATCCATGATAACAACAGGAATATGCCACGGATTTCTTTGAGATTCGAGACATTCGGAAACATTTAAATACTGGTTAAATAATATACATACTTCCTCTTCGTACATTACCGGTTAAACATAATAAAGATTGAGTGTGATTCTGTGTGAATTTCGATTGCGCCGAACTGTAATTTCCTTCTCAAATAAAAATGGTTCCATAAAAAACTTGATTTTGCTCGCTTAATTCGAATGGGTGTTACATACACGTGTGCTATAGTAAGTAGTTCGATCGGAACAATTTTTCCGAAGTTCTACTGCTGCTTTTGTCAAAAATCTGTGCCAAGTTTTGAGAAGATATATTGTCAAGAAAAAATTTTTCATGCAAAGATATGATTTTGATTGTTCAGTTGGTATGACAGTTATATGCTATAGTAGTCCGAAATCGGTGGTTTCAACAAATTAACAACTTTTTGTGGAGAAAGGAACGTGTGAAATGTTTCGGATCGGTATTTCAACAACGTAGGCGTACACATACGTCGGTGGCCTTTTACATTTCAGTACTCACCAAAGTTTTGCAATCTGGCAACTCAGGAAGTTTGAATTTTCTGAGGTCGTAATGGGCGATCAAGTAGAAGTAGTTTTGTCAATATGTTGTTTTTATTTATTACGAAAATTCTCGTTCTGTAAAGAATGAAGGTACTATACGCAAAACCATCATCCATCTTGAAACCCAGCAATCATAATTTGATAACATTCGACCGAATAGACCACGTTCAGCACATATTGAAGAAAATATAGCAGCCGTAGCTGAGAGTGTACATGAAGATCATGGAGAGTCGATTCAGCGCCGTTCGCAGCAATTCGTACTGACGTATAGACCGACTTGGACCATTTTACGACGATATCTTTGAATTAAAACCTACAAAATACACCTTTTTGTGACATCGTTTTGTTCTATGGGCACTTGAAAAGTTCCAAGAAGATCCGTCGTTTTCGAGCCAAATTTTGTTCTTCCCTTGAGGGCAACCTAAACAGATTCAAAACATGTCATTTTATCCAGGTGTGGCTTATCAGCCGGTGGAATCATTTGAGAGAGATAATTTAAAAAAAATAAATGCCATAAAAACATTCTCCATTAAATTTAAATGTATGTGTTTTTTTTTTTCTAAAAAGTAGGAAACCTCGAAAAGGGTCTCCTTTTACATACTAAGAATGTTTTGTCATACGACTTTCATTTTCATTCTTAGACTAAACAGCTTAACACAAGGCGAGTTAAGTAAAGGACGTCCAAAAACAGCTGTTGTTCCAGAAACCAAAAATGCCATGTGCAAATTTATATTGCTAGATCGTCATGTGACCTATCGTAAGATTGAGACAACTAAAGGCAATAGTGGGATCAGCATGCAATAAATATTGCATGAGCATTTGATTGTAAAAAAAATTTGTTCACTGAAACCCACACGATTTGTCAATTCTCAAAACAAGGATGCTGTCGATTGCTCAAGGGAAATGTAAAAAAAATACAAAAGCGGTGATTCGTGGATTTACGCGTATAAGCAGTCGACTGTATGGGTCCAACAAAATCCAATCCAACAAAAGTTTTTCGCGTACGGAGCACTTCCAAGCAAATGGACACCTGATCATGTCGCATGCTTGCCAATTGTCTTTCAATAAATCAGGAAAACCAGCCGCCGACCAGCCGTCTCTTCACCACGACAATGCGAGCTCTCATACATCGCCTGAATCAGCTTTATTTTGGAGCACTTAAAACATTGATTTGATAAGTAAATCATCGTGTGGTCGTAATGAAGTTCGGAACGTTGTTTTTCAGCCGTTCTTGGTTTACTCGTGCTTTGTGAAACGGTGCTGAGTCTTGTTGAAACGGCCATGGTTTGAGACCGAAATGTTTGTTTGCCCACGGCTTCAAAGCAGCCTCCAGAACACTTTTCCCATAATATGTTGCATTTGCTTTGACGTCAGGCTCGATGAAAACAATTGGAGAGCGCCCATCTGCTGTGCCTGCGGCCCAAACCATTATTTGTGGCGGGTACTGCCTCCTGGTGGCCAACCGATGACTTAGATTCTTGTATGAACGGTCGGTCAAGTAAACCCTATCGTTTTGAGAGATTACGAATTGCTCAATTGGAAAAATTTTTCGTCAAAAAACGCACAAAGCAACTGCTTCGCTCTCTCAAGTCTTACTTGTTGCTGCTTCGGTGTGAGATCATGGGCCTTTTGGAACTTGTAAGGCTTGACCTTGAGCTCATTTTTCAATATGCGTTGGATGCTGCGGTCGGATATTTTCAGTTCTTTAGCCATTTGATTGGCACTTCGTCGTGCATTTCGCTCAAGTCGCTTCTTCACTTTCCGAACCATCTCACGTGACGTTGCAGTCTTTTGATGACCACCTCCATGGCGTTTTGCGTTGCTACCAGTATCATTGTAACGAGTGATGGTGCAATAAACAAAAACTTTATTCACATCAAGGTGTTTGAGCTCACGAACAATTGCTGGCTGTGATTTTCCAGCTAAATATAAAGCAATCACACTATAACGTTTGAATTCCATCGCTGATCACTTTTTTTTGCGTTCACTTTTGGAAAAATGCTTTTGTTCACTTGTGAACAATACTCCGAACTATCGTTCAGCAAATTTATAAACAGCTGATTCCAGTGCGACAGCAGCGCGACCGGTCTGAAGTTGGTTACAAAGCGGACCCTGTATTTATCTTGTAACATCCCTGACGTTTATACTGAAAGGCAAAGTTTTGTTTAGAAGAATTCATATACAGACAGAGGAGGTAAAAAATATAAAAGCTTATTAAATAGAACGACTGATATTTTTAGTGATGCCTAGTGTAATCTTCTTCAATTTCATTTTAAAAATGCATTGCCTTCAAAATTTTTCGAAAGATCATCAATATGAACTCATACATACTTACAGTCTCATACAGCAATTACATTAACTCAACTATTAGAAATGGTATAAAACTTCGCACTCTATTAAATAATTAACTGATCCACGGATTCCAAGGTCACTAGCTGAGATGAGACCCCTTACCACTGCGTTATAGATTCTGGTTTCAGGATAAGGGCTAATTGTGATACCGAAGGGGATTTTAATTAATTTGATGGAAAATATATATAATCAGAAATAAGCGTATCAATTATTTTAATGAACATGAAGCGGAAGCCCACGGCATGGCAACGTTGTGGTCAGCGGGTGCTGCTAACCCTCGTGCAAAGCATTTGTTTATGGTTGATGAGCAGGCTATAAAATTGACCAGAAGTTAAATTGATAGTACGCTGCAGAACACTGATTGCATGAATGTGTGTGGGCAGGCAGAAAACATTTATGGATGGGTAACGGAATCGTTGACTGCGGGAAATAAGCGAAGACCAATATCTAGTGCAGAAACCAATTGAGCAGAACGGCACACAATCGAACTGGGGATTCTCGAGCCGGTGACAAAATAATGAAGGTTCGGTTAAAGGTGTTGAAGTGTACACACCAGTGCGTGCGCGTGTGTGCGAGAGCCATATGCATTAGGTGCATGTGCGCTCGTGCGTCGCCGGCCGTAAGGTGTTGTGTTCTGTTGAGGCTGGCGTGCAACCACTATAATGCATGTCCAAAAACACCAATTACAATAAAATAGGGTAACTAAGTGCTCACCATTGCATCAAAGGATGGTTAATGTATGTGGTCATTTGGCAAGCAATTGAGGTGTTGCCTAACAATAGTTTCTAAACACCTCACCAAATTGTTTAATATATATTTAAATGGAAAACCGCAAATGTACTGGTGAGTGTGTGTGTGTGTTAAATAGATTATCAACTCAACAGATTTTCAATTTAATGCAAACCGGGGGAAACTTAATGTTCGACATTTCCGGCTCACTGCCTTCCTGATTGCCGTGCCAAATGTATTTATTGTTTTTGATGATGGCGTCGGTGACTTCACCCCAAATACACACCGGTTGGTCGTTGGCAATATGCATGAGCAGCTACATGAATTTGCCAGCAAATTTATTGTCTTTTTGTTTCATCGCCTACTGTAAAATTTCAACATGTGCCGTTACATTTTGCCCACCTATATTGAGTTTTCACGCTTCCCCTTAAACGCTTTTATTGCACAGAACGCTGCTGCCGCCCAGCGCAATTTGGGACAATTTCCATTTGCGAATTCGCTAACGGTTGTATGTGAGTGTTCCAAATAATTGCCGCGTTGACCATTGTCCATCATTTGTTCCCTTGAATATTACTCGATTTTCGGCTTCTCAATTTGTGTCGAGCTTTGTGTTAATTGTTTTTAAAATTGCCGTCGATTATGTTGCGCACATGTGACCATACGCCTCTCACTGCGTGTGCATTGTAAAATGTTACAATTTGCAGAACAAATCACCGTCGCAATCTGTTCCACCAATTAGCGCATTTATGTTATGTAAATACACACATATGTTCATGCGGACGTGGGTCCATTGTATGTAGATATGAACGCGTTTATCTCAAAACTCAATTTTTTAAGTCGCTGGATATTATTTATGGAAAAAAGTTTTTTTTTGTTCTAATTTTACACATATGTATCTTTGAAATAACTTATCTAGCAGCTGAAGGCATGCTTTTTTATTACATATAATTTTTTCGAGCCAATAAATGGCGAACATTTTGCCAAAAAAAGTTTGTCAAAAATTCAAATTTTAATAACAATATTTATCCATGTATTCCTCAAATATTTTTGTTTTTGTTTTTATTTTAGATGAACTAGTAATTAGTTATGCTGACCACGGGAAGAACATTGTTTTGAGTTGTCAAGGGAGGTACCTCATCAACAGCTGAATTTTCGGAATATTTTAATAAAAATTTTAGAAAGTACTCTTTAAATATGTATGTTTTATATGCTTTCTCAGTTACTTTTTGAACACAGTTCTTCAACACATACGAGTATTAATAAAATTTGATAAATGTAAAGAATCAACGTTAAACATACCGAAGATTAAAGCTATATTTATGTTGCCGCCTTCAAAGTAATCCCGATCAGACGTAATACACTTACGCCAACTATTCTAACCGTCCTGGAAACCCTTTTCATAAGCACTTCTTGGAATGGCCTTCAGCTCCTTTAACGAATTTTGTATCTCATGGCGCCATATCTGTTGAATACGGTGGTTGTTCGATAGTGTTCATTGCGTTTTGGGCTTTAAATCGTCTAAAATCCATGAATTGTTCTTCCACAATTTCACCCATTTTCGACAGATGTTCTCCGCTTAAATACGGCCAAATAAAACTCTTAATTTACTGCCTGTCCCTCTGGTATAAATTCACAATCACCTTGATTTTTGAGCGGCTTTGCCGAGTTTTCTTTTGGGTTTCGGCTCGTTTTTTGACTCTATTCCGATGATCGTTGACTTGTTTGCATAAACCCATGTCTCATCGGCAGTTATAATGCTCTCTATGAATGTGGGATCGGAATTCACACGATTAAGTATGTCCAAAGAGACCTGTTTAAGGTACTCTTTTTGAAAAAAAATTCAGTTTAGAAATTCACCGAAATCATTCGAACAGAATCGCGAGAGATGTTGAGTGCTTTCTTGCCATCTCTTTAACACTTGGCTCAAGCACTGTATTCTTGACTTTTTGAATATTTTCATCAGTTGAAGAGGTCGAAGGTCTTCATAGATCTCTCGACCGTTTTTGAAGGCTTGTACCACTCGTAAGCTTGAGTTTTAGAAATACAAAGTTTGAGACAGATTCTTTGCTCGGTATTTTGATCAACTGTAAAAATCGCAACGCTCTAGTGAGCTGTACTGACCTAAGCAGCTGCTGTAAACAAACTGATTGACAGATCGCGCTCATATTTGGCATATTAATTGATGGCAGACCTTACCAATTTAGCAAAAGACATTTTTTTGAAATATCATTTACCAGGGGAATTTAAATTACAAATTTTGGAAGTTTTTTATCACCATGCGCTGCTGTAGAATATTTTCTATAAAAACCGTATTGGATAAAAAAATAAATTAGGGACAATTTACGGACAGGGTTGAAATAATAGTTTGTCAAAAAAGTCTTGCGGTATTTTTATTGATTTTCTTTATTTTTATTGAAATTTAAGTGAATTTTTGATGACTCATGCCCAGCTCTTGACCGATGCTACGGCTGCTACTATGCCGGTCTCTTTCGACCAATTCAGCGATTTTATCGCAATTTTCGAAGACAGGCCTTCCGGAGCGTGGCGCATCTTCGACCACCTCTACACCAGAAAGAAAACGTTGAAACCATCGTTGTGCGGTGGAAATGGAAACTGTATCGGGTCCATAAACTGCACAAATTTTATTGGCGGCTTCAGATGCATTTTTGCCTTTATCGTAGTAGTACTGTAAAATAGGGCGTATTTTCTCTTTATTTTGCTCCATGTTTGCGACGCTATAACTCACGAACGACTTAAAAGAAACGGCAATCAATCAAACACGTGTTAGCGCGTGAAATGAGCTTTCCAAAAAGGTATAGCATGACCCGTTGCGACGAATAAAACTAGAACTACGCGCTTTCAGCGCCTACTAGCGAAAATACCGCAAGACTTTTTTGACAACCCATTATGATATTCTGTTTTACTTAATGAAATTTTCGTTTTTGTTTTGAAAGTAATTCGGATACCATCAAAACCAATGGCTGTGAATGAGAGTGTGGACATCTACACCAAAGTTATTTTCTCAAAATGAAATAAGGGATTTTAGTGCTCAAGTTAAGAAAGATAAAATAATTTGTCAAAGCGTTTAACGTGAAAGGATATTGTTTTAGTGACATTTTTAGAAAACTCCAAACTTATAGTATGGGAAAAAGGGAAAGGTGGAATTGAACTGTACACATTTTGTCAAATTGATGACTGTTATGGAGTGAGAATCGTCGAAATATTTTGAGTTTATAGTCAAAAAATTCCTAGGTTACCATTGTGTACCAAACATGAATAAATTGTGCACAATATGCTAACAAAATATCAGACTCTACGAGCAAATACATATGTAAGTAAGAGTATCACGTTAGACTATCTCCGTAACTATCTCGGATCATATTGGCAATTAGGATCTCATACGTTTATTTCTGGATATTACAAACATTGTGGAAAATAAAACAGTGTTTGTTCTTACATACTTTCCTACCCTTGAAGAGGGAGTTATTATTTTGCGCAAATTATTATGAGCTTTATATGACATTCTGAACTTAACTGTTTGTTGACTTTATTATAATTTATAAATATATATATACAAGCAGAAAGTCATTTGCAAATATCGGAAACGTGTTTTTGTTTCTAGGTGTATCATGGAAAAACTATTCATTATCTAACCGGAAGATACCAGATATAAGTGATATAAAGTACATATGAAATAACAATTTTCGTTGTCTATAATTCAAAAAGCAAATACTGAACCATGTGCAGAAATCCTCCATATTTTGCTTCTTTTTTTATAAATCATACTGTTCTAACTCTTGGGCAGGGAACATCATTAATGTGCCGAAAAGTCAGTAAATCAAAACTGTATTTTCTAAATTGACAACGCTGCGAAAGCTAATGCATTGAGAGCGTGAATAGTTTATAGGCGTCCGCAGAAAAAACTTTCATGGTTACATTGTCTATCGCTGCGCAGGAAAAATAATGAATTGCTTCTGAAAGTTGCTGGATACAATGCCGCCTCTAAAACTGAGAACGCTGAAAGCCGCAAAAGTCACATAAATCTGAGAATCACTTGTCGTATTTGTCCTGACAGATGAATGAGTTGTGTGCTATCAAGTGTGAGGCAATGTTGAGGATGAAAGGAATAATTGCAGTTAAGTTGAGTGTAACAGAAGACGAAGTAGCGTACATTAAATTTTAGTAATATTAAAAGGCGCAAAGCTACAACAGTTAATGCCTCCCCGAAACGCGAGGAATCATGCCACACACACGCAAACACACAAATGTGTAGGGCAAGAAATGCTTGTAACACTGAATTAGGCGCATTTGTAAGCTAAATTGTGTGTAAGCGTCCAGTTTGAGTAGATATTTTAAGAGCAGTGATTGGGTTGATTTTGTTCCGGATGGGACGAAGGAGGCGAGACGGACGGACGGCAGTGGTAGTAGCGCATCATTCCACTTCATTGGCGGCTTTTGCAACATTTGTTTGTGACGTTAATATATACAATAATTGCGGCGGTTGTTGTGGCCACAATAATAACAACAACCACTTATAAAAGTAGACAATGAGCGGTGGCGTCTACCCTCTGCACTGGTACCAATGGTATGTTGCGCAGCGCGGCGAACGGGCACTCGCGAGAGGGTGGGTAGAGGGGGCCCCCTTTCCGCAGTCCGCAGTTTACCAAACGTTTGCATTAGATCTTTAGTGCTTATTACGAATTGTTGTGTTTAAGGGTTTTAACTGTGGTTTCTGCTTCTAGATGACAAGCTTAACGAATCGCATGCCAAATATTGCAAATGAAGGCAAATAAATAAACAGAAAGATGTGTTTTTTATTTATCTGAAAACTAGTGGCTGTGAAACAAAAACTTAAGTTGTGAAGATATTTTGATACTTTTTACCTACCATTTCAGATTTTTATTTAAAACTTAAACACTCCATTTTGAAGCTGAATGAATCAGATGATGCGAACGGTGGATACCTAACTTCATAAGGGCATATTATAACGGGGTTCAGCTTTCTTATTATAACCTCGCAAGATTTTCTAACAGATTATGATATTTTTGATCAGTTCACGTTTTTTTATAACACCTATAACTTATCGTGTGAGATATAGAGTTATATATAAACGATCACAATGTCGAGATAAGTTGAATTTCGGGTGTTTGTTTGCTCGCCCTGTTCAACATAAAGTGAAAATGGGTGAAAGCGGATGCTAACCATGCACTCTACCCAATCTTAGGAACTGCTCGACCAACCAAATTTAGTCTGAAAATGTGTAAATCGGACTGTAACCACGCCTACTTCTGATAAAACGTCTGATAAATCACAACTTTAAATGTAAAGTCATGCAGGCTAACAAGCGCCGATAAAGTTTATATTATAAACCTTTTTAAAGTCACTGACAAATAAAAGAATGAGGTATGAAATCACCTAGATACAGAACATGTGTAACTCAGTGCTGGAAAAATGGATAAAATCGGGGCAAAATACTACTGTATAAAAAATAGTAAGAGTTTTTTTCATAAAATTTCAGGTGCCGAAGCGTTCACAATGTTGGAAAAGGCTTTCGGTGATTGTTGCGAGCAACAAACGAGTACAGATTATTCAAAGTGGCTCGAGAACGCTTTGACGACGAATAACCTCCAGGACAGCCATCAACATCAACTGAAGATGCACACGTCAATTAAATAAAGAAATTGGTTCTTGAGTATAGACGATTAATAGTCAGAGCTATTAGTGGCATCGTTGGAACATCGAAAGGATCAATGAAATAAATTTTTTACTAGAAAAAACGTTAACTTCGGCTGCACCGAAGCTAATATACCCTCACATATTACATTGGTGCCTTAGACAATAACTCATACCAAATTTCGTAAATATATCTTGTCAAATGTGAAAGTTTTCCATACAAGATCTTGATTCCGATCGTTCAGTTTGTATGGTAGCTATATGCTATAGTTAACCGATCTGAACAATTTCTTCGGAGATTACATTGTTGCTTTAAAAAATAATCTATACCAAATTTGGTGAAGATACATTGTCAAATGTGAAAGTTCTGCATATAAGAAGTTGATTCCGATCGTTCAGTTTATATGGCAGCTATATATTATAGTGGTCCGATATCGGCCGTTCCGACAAATGAGTAGCTTCTTGAAGATAAAATGACGTTTGCAAAATTTCATAACGATATCTTAAAAACTGAGGGAATAGTTCGTATATATACAGACAGACGGACGGACAGACGGACAGACAGACAAACGGACATGGCTAAATCGACTCATCATTTATATATATACTTTATAGGGTCTCCGACGCTTCCTTCTGGGTGTTACAAACTTCGTGACAAACTTAATATACCCTGTTCAGGGTATAAAAATCATTTGGGCCTAAGAAAAGTTAAAGCACGATTGGTTCAAAAATCACTCAATTTATGTTAACGTCTGCTTTATAATGCTTTCCAACTACCACGATGGCTTGAAACGTATTATTATCGGCGATGTGTCTTGGATCTATGCCTACAACCCCGAAACAGACAATCAATCGGCCGAATATCGTGGCAAAGCTGAATCGAAAGCTATTCGAAAATCTAGGTTATATTGACGGTGTTTTTCGATTACCGAGGTGCACTCTGAATTCCTTCCGACCGGCCAAACTGTCAACAAGGAATACGATTTGAGTGTTATGCGTCGTTTGTGCGAAGCTATTCGTAAAAGAGGCCGGAATTATGGGTTGACAACTCTTGGTTTTTGCACCACTATAATTCACCGTCACATCCCGCATTGAACCTTCCTGAGTTTTTCGCAAAATTGTTAACCATCATCGTGCCGCAACCATCGTATTCGCCTGATTTGGCTCTGTGAGAATTCTGGCTATTTAGGAAACTCAAACGATCGCTCCGAGGAAACCGTTTTAAGTCAATTGATGACATCGTGAATCGCTGTGCACATTATTCCGGAAATTGACTTTGCTAACTGTTTCGAGGACTGGATGAAATGTTGGCATAAGTATATTAGGGCCAAGGGAGATTACTTTGGGGGAGACAGTATAGATTTTAAAGAATAAATTAAGAATTTTAAAATTATGAGTAAAGTCTTACTATTTTTTGGTCATTGTTGTATCTAATATATGTAAATATGTTCGATTTTCACGTTGATTTTAAACTGTAGATTATCGGTTATTACGTACGTTATTTTAGGGAGACGCAGAGAGTATCTCTTTCTAATGACAGTGTATGATTGTGCGTAAAGTGGCTAGAATTGGGTGAAACTTCGCCTAGTCTTCAAATACCTAATATAAAGATTTTCAAAATATCCGGTGGTATTTATGCCTTATATAGTGTAGTTAGTAGCCAGAGTGTTAGGTATTGCAATGAAAGTCAGGGAATATCTTTTTCTAGTAATAATATGTGGTGAACCTACAAAGTTGATAAGAAAGTCAATACTAGTACCCACTCTAAGCCATCTTAGCAAAATTAAATAAACGAATAATTTGGCATATATTATAGTTTAATGGCAAAAATTGCTGAAATCAGGAATTAACCAAGCTCCCATATATCCCATGGTCAGTGGTGAGTTTACTTCTTAAAAATGGGTGGAAACATGTTCTCGAGTACACTAAATCGAATGCATTTGCACAAAAGATGTTTGATTGTTGTTAAATATAAAAAGCAATTTTTTCTTTTTTTAATGGCGTTTGGCATTTATGCTACAAACTCCACCAATGTGGTTGTTTTTGAAAATATAAATGGTATTTGTAGGATTGAAGTTTTCGAATGGGCCAGTATTATCCAAAAAATTAAGTGACGCTTTAGTTTCCAAAATATTGGAATTTACAATACTCCTTTGGAAGTTTGCCGGGAACTGGTACGATAACGGTGGTAATATGAGCGGCAATACGAAGGAGCGCAAAATCACATCCATTGTAAAATTAAGTTTCGAACTGTGGTGCCCACACATTGATTTTGATTGGAATCGTCTCTGCTGAATGCTGTCCTCGAGCAATAACTTTTTTTGGTGTCCCTCAAAAAGGTTTCAATAGCAGCACACAACGTTTTAAATTTTTGAATTCTAAAATAACCAATTCAATTGTAATAAAAGGAGGTCTATCGAATAGTAGCCGTGAATCCAATTGCGAAAAACCTTGCGCGATTTATGAACGCTTTGAAAGAAATTAAAAAACTCAACTTTACAGCAGAAACTCATAAAGATATTGATGGATTTTTGACACA
The DNA here is from genome assembly GCF_016617805.1 of Bactrocera tryoni. NCBI lineage: Eukaryota > Metazoa > Arthropoda > Insecta > Diptera > Tephritidae > Bactrocera > Bactrocera tryoni. Next base: position 49,862,404 of record NC_052503.1, read on the forward strand.
TACGAGTATGAGCAAATTTGAGTGCGTTTTGATGGCTTTATGGTTTAAAATCTTTGAGTCAGTCAATAAAAGAAACGTGGTCGGTTTCGTTGATGTATCTGAGGAGTTATCCAATGAATCTATTCACCTCAGAAACCCGTCTTGTTCTGTAGCATACAACTTATTGCTAGTCATTAATCCTCGAAAATTAGGAAGTTCAAGCCAGAACTAGCCAAGTTGTTGAATTTAAAGATTATTATCGTCGCATTCGCTGCCGACAAAGCTCGTCAAGCTGACTGCCAAGTTCCAAATAATTGAAGATTGGAGGATTTTAAACTGCGTGTTTAAAAACTTGTTCATGATAGTCAATAGACCAGCAAATAATCTGCAAAAAGTTGTTTGAATGAAACTCTATATTTGAACTGATTTATATATTATTGACTTTCAAAATCGGCCAAAACAAATTTGTTCCATCCAACATCAACAAGAAAGCAAATTGTAAACAGATGACTTATTCTTCAAAGCATTGAAGTGGGAAGGTATTTAATGAAGTTTATAAAGTATTAGAAACATTGCTGTAGGAAAGGGGACCCCACCTTTTTCCCATTGGTCCGGGTTTTCGCTCGGCGTCCCTGCTTATTCGTATCTTTCACGCAGGTGCTCAAATATGTAACTGAAAACAGCTGATATAGCGTACTATGGTTTCGGAACATTATCCTATAAATTTATGTCTTGAAATTTGAAATGGTAGGTTTATATAGACATATTTAAAAGTTTTTATGAATTTTTTAACAGAACATGTTAATACATAATATTTTTAATTTCTCAAGCTTTTAATATTTCACTTCTCCATTTGACAATTGAATTCTCAGTTTTTCCCCACCATGTGCCCACATAAGTTTACTTCAGTTACCGTAAGTCACCGAAGTGAGTTGAGTGAAATATGTAAATACGGTCACATCGCACATCATTTGAATATTATTTGACCTGGAGTGGACTTTGTCAGGTAAACCGACGCACACGTATACCTTTCAAAAGGAACGCATACATTAGTGGTCACAGTGTTTGCTCATTTCGTCCGAATGCCGTTAATGGTATCGCAAGTAAACTGTAAGGCCGAGTCAAATGAGTAAAATTGAATATATGGAATGAGAATAAAAAGGTGCGCAAACCGAAAGAGCCATTAACATGTTGCATGAAAATGTCATCAAACAAAAGTTTTGAAATGTAAATGTTGAGAATGTTCTGCGTCAGAAAATAGGTACATATTTTTAAATTTTTCTCTAACTACTATTGGAAAATGCTACAATTTGGCTTCGCTGTTTTTTAATCTGTTTAAAATAGGTGGAAAATCTTCACGGGGGAAAGCAATAACACATATAGAACGAAGATTTGTTAAAGATTCGTTTGTAAATGCTTTTTGTCTGAAGCAGATAAAAACATACTAGTGCGACATATAATATAGAAGAAACCTTGAAATGCAAGCTAGTCGGAAAATATACTAGTTAAGAGCTAGTAATGCTGGTCTGGAAGAAACCTAGTATCAATCAATAAGAAGACGAAAAGTTCAATAAACTATCACTCTGTTCTAATTCTGCACGTATGCGAACTGCACCACCCGCATCGGTTTGGCGAGAGGAGGGTAATCGTTGGGTTATTCTTCTTCTTCTTAATTGGCGTAGGCACCGCTGACGCGATTATAGCCGAGTTAACAACAGCGCGCCAGTCGTTTCTTCTTTTCGCTACGTGGCGCCAATTGGATATTCCAAGCGAAGCCAGGTCCTTTTCCACTTGGTCCTTCCAACAGAGTGGAGGTCTTCCTCTTCCTCTGCTTCCCCCGGCGGGTACTGCGTCGAATAGTTTCAGAGCTGGAGTGTTTTCGTCCATCCGGACAACATGACCCAGCCAGCGTAGCCGCTGTCTTTTAATTCGCTGAACTACATATGTCGATGTCGTCGTACATCTCGTGCAGCTCATCGTTCCATCGAATGCGATATTCGCCGTGGCCAACGCGCAAAGGGCCTTAAATCTTTCGCAGAACCTTTCTCTCGAAAACTTTCAACGTCGACTCATCGGTTGTTGTCATCGTCTAAGCCTCTGGACGGGAATAATAAATGACTTATAGAGTTTGGTTTTTGTTCGTCGAGAAAGGACTTTACTTCTCAATTGCCTACTCAGTCCGAAGTAGCACCTGTTGGCAAGAGTTATCCTGCGTTGGATTTCAAGGCTGATCAATATCATCGGCATACGCCAGCAGCTGTACACTCTTATAGAAGATGGTACCTTCTCTATTTAGTTCTGCGGCTCGAACTATTTTCTCCAGAAGCAGGTTGAAAAAGTCGCACGATAGGGAATCGCCTTGTCTGAAACCTCGTTTGGTATCGAACGGCTCGGAGAGGTCCTTCCCGATTCTGACGGAGCTTGGGTTATTACCTGTAGGTTATTATGTGGCAGTCGCTTAACGAAGAGAAATTGAAGTCCATACTAATTGAAAGTCAGCTATCCAAATCTTTTTAAGATTCTATTTAGGGAGCATAAGTTTTATCGCATTTTAATAACGTATTAATCTAAGAAATCTCTCAGATGATGAAGAAATATTAACATAGACAGCTTCGGTGTCTCCCATACTCCTTAATATTCCCTTGTAGGTTCAACACTTATGAGTTTCAACGTTTAAGCACTTTAAGCAGTCGCCAGATTAGCCGGTACTTATATTTTTCTAAATTCAATCCACCAAAAAAGTAAATCATTTTTTTAATATACAAGTAAGTTATGTTTTAAAAGTGACCGCCGCGACTGGCTCGAATAAATTCCAGCTGAGAGGTCAAATTTTCGATCATTCAAGGCGTCAATCGCCTCGGGCTTATCTACGTAGACAAACGACATCACATAACCACACAAAAAATAGTCAAGTTAAACAGAACGATCTTGAAGGTCATGCTACAGGCCCACCTCGTGAGATAATGCGGTCAACAAAAGTTTTCGTCAATAAATTGATAGTATCGTTGATTATATGACATGTAGCATCGGCTGGAGTCAAAGATCGTGAACATCAACAACTTCCAAATAAGGCAAGAAAAAGTCATCCATAGTCATGAATTCTAACATTATGGCCGGCTTCTCCTTGGAAGAATTATGGATTATCATCATCCCCAAAGCGTAAGTTTTGTGTATTTACGCATCTATTCAATCCATGACCCTTCTGCAAAATCTTCTATAAGTGAATGGACACTGCTCCAATTGTTGCGCGAGATGGCGGATGGACACATTCGGGTCTTTTTCGATATTGTGCTCCACAGCAGTCCGGAAAGTAATAGGACTGATTTTCTTCCGCCGCGACTGTACTTTGGAGCGTGGCGTGCGTTTGGTAAAGGGCGTTCTGGCTAACGAAGGAGCGGCTGGTCAGTTGTCTCCGAGCACCTGGAGAGTTAGCACAAACATTTTCGTGCGACGTGTTTCTGTGAGTGGTGCAAGCCGAAAATTCAGCGTTCATTAGAGCATTCGTGTACGCGATTAAATTCTGTGTGAAACTCGGTAAATCCGCGACAGAGACGTTTGATATGATCAAGCAGTCTTACACAGATGCTGCTTTTGCAAGTAGTGGTGTGTTTCGGTGGCACCAGGCCTTTTTGGAGGGCCGGGAAGAGGTCGCTGATAAAGACAATAAGAATGAGCAAATTCAAAATGAAAACGAATCTCATTGTCTTTTTCTCCCTGGACAAACCATTAATGCCAAGTTTTACGTGCAAGTTCTCAAGAGACTCAAACGAAGGATCAATCGGGTCCGACAAGACATCTCAGCCGATTGAAAGTTACACCACGACAACGCCCCGGCTCACACTGCATTTCTTGTGAACAGCTACCTAATCGAGGCCGGCATCCCAACGTTTCAGCAGCCGCCCTACAGCCCAGATGTGGCCCCCTTTTTTTCTTTTTTTTGCTTCCTTGCCTGAAAATGCCGGTGAAAGTGAATCCAAGCACCTCGGTTCTCAAGGCTATTCCGGAGAACGCCTTCCGTGATGCCTTCAATGCTTGGAAATCGCGCTGGCAGCGCTGAAACGACGCAGAAGGCGCTTATTTTGAAAGATTTTTTTTTAAATCGACTCAGTCCTATCACTTTCCGGACATACCCTGCATGACGTATCTTAGGAAGCGACAAGAGGAAATGTGGTGCGAAACTGATCCATGGTTGCTCGAATTACGGACTCTACTGGACGATTACGTCGAGCGAATATTGGGCGCAGCGCATGATGCGTTGCAGAAACCGACGTATTATTTTGATATTAAACTTGCACTATGTGCGAACGTTTTTCCGGAGTAAATCTATTTGTTAGAAAATTGCAAATCAAACTGAGTATAAATAAAGTAACAGCTGTCAGAAAGACCAACTCCGAAAAAAGTATTACCTCTTGGAAAACCGCCTTAAAGCCAAAAAGGCGTTTACTAGAAACTCAAAGTGCGAAGACTTTAAGTATGTACATATACGCACATATGTAAATGTAAAAAATTATCAGAGTAGGCACAAGTCCGTATGAATATGGTAGTTCGAAGAAAACGCTGCTTGGAAATTCAATGAATGTAAATATTGATGGATTTGTGGCAGAAATCCCTCTGTTAGGCCATTTAAAACTCGTTAGAGCATTTGTACATAAGTATTTATGTATCCATATGGGCATGTTCGCTCTCGGTTAATGGTAACATCGAATTCACATATTGTGCCCGCTTTGCTGTTTTGTCACGTTGTTCTGCAATTTCACGTTAATACCACAAAACTCTGATCGATTATGATTGATAGGGATTTGTATCGCATGATGTTTGTGTTGCATACTAAAAAACTATCTATTTTTTCTTTTTCATCGTTTGAATGTTCTGTGCAATTCACAATTCCATTGTGCGAATAAAATGTGGGGCTCAAATTAAGGTGTAAGACGCAAGTAATTGCCGTTATTAGGACTGTCACCACGCATCAGTTGATGGTGTTGATGTTCCAATGATGAATTTCAGTATGAAACAGACAAATAGTGTAAAATGAATAGGATATACATACATACATATAACTAAAATTAAGGGACATATTAAAAAAATGTGAAAAAGCGAGGTAAAGGGCATTCAACATACCATTTGTCGAGAGGACTGGGAAACAAGTAAAATAATTTGTTTTGCTGTGATTTTTGTTAGAAGTTGAGTTTTGTTGTACTCTTGCAACCTGTTGCTACAGAGTATTATAGTTTTGTTCACTTAACGGTTGTACGTATCGCCTACAACTAAGCGAGATAGATATAGGTGTTTAGATATATAAATGATCAGGATGACGAGAAAAGTTGAAAGCCGTATGACTGCCTGTCTGTCCGTCCGTCCGTGCAAGCTGTAACTTAAGTAAAAATTGAGATACTGTCTTGATAAAACTTGGTATACAGGTTCCTTAGTACAACAAAAATTCGGGTTCGTAGATGGGCGTAATCGGACCACTGCCACGCCTACAAATAGCCATTAACCGAAAATTTAAAAACTACAATAACTAAGCACTAAATGAAGACATAAAACTATAATTCGGCACAGGTGATCGCAGTATCAAGATACACCTGTGAGCAAAAAATTTTGAAAAAATGGGCTTGGGCCCGCTCTCTGACTAGTTTAATGTATATATCTCCTAAACGAATAAAGCTATAACAACCAAATTCGTCCAGCACAAATATTATAAGAATTCCTACCGACAGTGTGAAAATTAATGAAATTAATGAAAGAAATTAATATAACCGGATTGAACTTTGCACGAATAATGCCTTAAGTGTATGCTACGTTATGCGCAAAAATTATTCAAATCCAGCAAGAACTGTTCAAGCCCCTACGTAACAAGTATTTGTGTCCCAATACCAATACATAGTGACTTTTGGTCGAAAACAAAGGTCATGGGTTAGATATATAATTGAAATTTAGGGATAGTTCTTATTTGACAAGGACATGTCTGTATAACAAAAATGGGTTGAATCTCGCCAATACTTCCGTTAGCTCCGATATACCTAATATAAAGATTTTCGAACTTCTGAGTGACCAATTTGTGAGTTATTTCAATGAAAATAAGGAAGCGTGTTGTACTCATAACAGTGTATTTTTAAGCTTAAATTTGTTAAATTTGAGCGAAAACTTGACCAAGCCCCCATATAACTTATATCAGGATCTCGAACATCCCACTGGCTTTACTCTAAAGGATGAATTTTTACTATGTGGCAGGTTAATATTATATGGTATCGCGTAAGTGGATCAAATTTTTGATTGTTGAAAGAGTATGAAATGTTTGGTTGCCCCCGAACTTAGCCCTTCCTAACTTGTTACGTATAGCTTCGTGCAAACGTCCCATAACACTCAAGTAGTATTCTTTGTTGACAGCTGGTCGGAAGGAATTCGGAGTGCACCACACTTCGACCTTCAACCACACTTTTGACCTGCTTGAACATGGTTTTTTCCGTATCGTCTCACCTTTGCTACGATATACAGCCGATTGATCGTCTGTTTTCGGGTTATAAGCATAGATCCAAGACTCATCGCCATTCATGATATCCTGGTAATCGGAAAACATTGTTTCACAGGCGTTAACGCGCCGCTATTTTTCGAAAAATTTTAGTGATTTTTGAACTATTCGTGATTTTTCTTTTATTAGGCCCAAGTGTTCTTTAAAAACGGTTTTCACTGATCCTTTTTATATTCCAATGATGTCATTAAGATCTCTGACTGTTAATCGTCGATTCGCAAACAGCAATTCCTGGACGTGGTTCTTTCTCAACGCGTTCTCTACTCTCTTTAAATAATTTGTACCAATCAAAAACTCTTGCTCGCGACAAGTTGGCCTATTTCAACATTCTGAACGTTTCGTCATCAGAAATTTGATTCCGCACACAAAATCTAATGGAACTTTTTCGCTGAATATTTTAACTCATCATAAAAATCACCGAATGCCCTTTATGTACGTCAGAAATACAAGCGTGTTCTAAAGACTAATAATTATTTTGATCTGGCATTTAGCAAAGATGTCACTGCCAGTCATACCTGCCTAGAAAAAAATTATTTCGACGAATGGGTTTTCGAATTTGAAAATAAAAGTTTTATTATTTTTTGCTTGTTTGTCGAATTTACATCACATTTGCGGGGATTATTTAAAAGGTATAATATATGAAGAAATTGCAAATTTTTTTTGGAAATTTTTGACTACGTTTTTAAAATTGACAGGCAGTCCGCCTTATGTTATTTTTTAGGGAGTTAAAGCCTTGTGACAGTGTCTTTCGAACAGATTTTCTTTCCAAATAAAAAAAAAATGCACTTATTCCTATATGTACATATGTAGTCTGTGCGCATGAAAATATATTGGAGTTATCTTCAAATTATCGGTATGTTAACTTTGTACAAACGGCCTTATGGCGACGCTGAATATTTACGAGATGTCTTTGGATGTGGCAAAGCTGCAATTAATTGCTTTTCAGCGGCAACAAAAATTACGGAAACTACTCAAAATAAAAAATTAACAGGAAAGCGTAGAAAATTAGTACAATAAAAGCGAGATATTTGTCTTTCGCTTTCCAACGACTTTTATTGGTAAATGTGCCACCCAAGGAGAAATGCAAAACTCCCGCTGGGAAGCAAGAGCATGAATATACATATCAGATATATTTCTGCGAATAAAGCACGAGCGACTAAATTGCGCGGATTGAGTCGATATATGCATTTATGTCACAAAAATGAATATTACTGCCATATACAAGTAGATACATCTCAGTGCGTTGGAGTTGGATAGTAATTTCTTTCGTCGATTTAATTGCTGGCGCGTGGGATTAACAGTTACTCACATATGAGTGGTGGTATGCATGGCCTAATAAGATAAATACAATTAAATAGAGGCAGGGATGTAAGAACCATTGGAAAACCTCTCAAGTTTAGCCGCCATTAAAAAGGAGATAAGAAAATGTCAAGTACTTCGCCATACTTAAGAGGGTGTATTGGATGGTGCAAGAAGTACAACTGGTGAGTAGTAGCAACTCACACTAGCATCTGAAAGTAAAGCAGAGTACTGCCAAGCTATGGCAAAGCAATTGTAGGGTTTCTTTGAAGTGCTTCTGCTTCTTATATCCTCCTTCAAATCTGTTCAAGCGCAAGGAAATGTATTGCTTGTGACATTTAACAGACGCCATTTTTATTATTGCATCTCAGCGCCACTTATCCGTCTCCGCACGCCTCACTTGCCAGCTGCCACCCAACGCTGGTTAATGGTTTGCTTTCTGCTGCCGTTTTTACGGAAAGTTTTTATCTTATTTCTGTTTCTTCTCCCACCCGAACTGGTTTGGAGGCTTCAAAGCTATTGGAGCAGCAAAAACTCAAACGAATGCTTTGAAATGCTCTTGATATTTGTCGTAATGGTGTTGCACTTGAGCAATGGGATGATGGTATTGGTGAGAGGATGTCTACACCTGCCCGCCTGGCGCCTAAAAGTGCACTAAGGATCTGGGGTTGATAAATGCCGTTGCTATTACTAACTGCAATGAGAGGGATTTGGCTTTGCTGATTTCGATTGTCCATATGACAAGTGTTATTGTAGCAACTTCAATAATATTTATCAGATTTTACTTAAAATTACCTCTTATTTTAGTTTTAAGCGGCTGTTGGAAAGAACTTCAAATGACAGCAAATGACTGGCCGTCTGAAGTCAATATTTGAATTCTTTGGACTATGGTTAGTGCTCAGAGTTGAGAAACATGGCCAATCGATTACTCCATAAAAATTTGGAGGGTATAAAAAATGTTCAGTTCGAGCTTGGGGAATTTTCTGTAATTTACGGCATTTGAATTCTAATTATAGAGTCCAAGCGAAGCCAGGTCCTACTCTTCATCAGTCATTGTCATCGTCCAAGCCTCTGCACCATATAGCAGGACGTGAATAATGACTTATAGAGTTTTGTTTTTGTTCGTCGAAAGAGGACTTTACTTCTCAATTGCCTACTCAGTCCGAAGTAACACCTGTTGGCAAGAGTTATGCTGCGTTGGATTTCGAGGCTGACATTATTGTTGGTGTTGATACTGTTTCCAAAATAGATGAAATTATCTACGACTTTGAAGTTATGACTGTCAACAGTGTCGTGGGAGCCTAGTCGCGAGTGCGACGATTGTTTGTTTGATGACAGGAGATATTTCGTCTTGCCCTCGTTCAATATCAGACCCATTTGTTTCGCTTCCTTATCCATTCTAGAGAAAGCAGAATCAACGGCGCGGTTGTTGAGGCCAACGATATCGAGCAGTTGGACATTCTTGTAGAAGATTGTACCTTTCCTATTTAGTTCTGAAACCTCGTTTGGTATCGAACGACTTGGAGAGTCATAAAGGCAGTTCCTTTTAGTGCTGTCAAAGGCAGCATTTTACTTAGTTGGTGTGTGTCGATTCTCTTTTCACGGGTCTTTTCCAAGTTTTGCCGCATGGTGAATATCTTGTTGTTGATTTTCCAGGTCTAAAGCCGAACTAATACGGTCCAATCAGTTTGTTGACGGTGGCTTTAGTCCTTCACACAATATGCTCGATAGAACCTTATGTACGATGTTAAGGAGACTTATCTCACAGTAGTTGGCGCAGATTGTGGGGTCTCCGTTAAATTCTAATTGTTGGACCATATTCTACAAAGAAGCTGATGCGTGCTCCTTTTCAGTTCTTCGCCGCTGTGTTTGAATATAATATTGTATATAGCCAATACATATATTCGCCATCCGACTTATAAGTATGTATTTCTTCTCCAATAACCTGAATAACAATTTGACCTTGGTCGTTGAATGTTTCTAAATCCAGTTTCATAGGTTACGAAATACATATTTTTTCTTTTTAAGGTATTTTTTCTGGGTACCTTGAGTTAGGTGCACATGATACATCGAATTTGAGCACCACTCAGATTGTTGACGAGTTGAAGGCAAACATGTATATCATCATAGATGCTCAAAAAATTATAGAAAACTGTAGGCAACAAAATTTAGCCAAAATAAATTGTAAATGCTAAATTAAAAAAAAAAAAATTTCTCAAGTAATCATTTTTGTTCAAAGTTATACATTGCTTTACATTGCGGAAGTGGACTCGCCATAAATCCTAACAAAACGGAATTGGTTTTATTCAGCCGAAAATATAAAATCCCGGCGGCACCGTTGCCGCAGAAGGGAGGTGTTCGCCTGCAACCGGCGGATACAGTGAAATATTTAGTTCTCATCCTGGATAAGAAGCTTTCATGGAAGCCGAATATCGAGGAGAGTGCAAAAAAGGCATCTATTGCCGTATACTGCTGCAGAGGAGCTATTGGCAAAAGATGGGGTCTCTCACCGAAAGTGGTCCTCTGGCTCCTAACATCAACTCGGATCACTTTCTTGTTGCAGCCAAGATACGCACCCGGTGGAGGGCTTTAGGGAAGACCTCACTGGCCAAGAAGTTCGAAAGCGTTCAATGGGCTGTGCTAATTAGCATATGCGGTGCATTAAGATCTACCCCAACCATATCGGGCATAGCCGCGAAGGTGGCTATCAGACTCATAGAATCTTGTTTCTTAAAAGAACAACAAACTTTGACTGCATACCGGATCATCTGGATCATGGAGTCGCCATACCGAACTCTGGCGGCTCCTTCTCTGCCCATTTACCGACGAGGGAGATGTGGGAGGGAAGAAGCCGTTGGAGGAGGGGGGCAGCAAGCTTCTACACAGATTGGTCAAAGCTTGGGGGGAAGGTTGGTGGAGGGGTCTACTGTCGGGAGCTCTCCACCAACTCCTGTTTCAGACTTCCCGACTACTGTAGTGTATTCCAGGCTGAGGTCGCAGCCATCAAGGTAGCAGCTGATTTGCTGCTACAGAGTGCATCCACATTCAGACAAGTGACTATTCACTCAGATAGTAGAGCGGCTATATTAGCCGTGAACTCATTCGAAGTGCGTTCAGGGTTGATCGAAGAATATCTAACGTCGCTATCTCTAGCAGCTAGAGTTTTTGTGATCAGACTGGTGTGGGTGCCGGGCCATTTGTCGATTTCAAAGCTAGAATCATTATCGGTAGAATGTAAACGGACAGCACGTCGATTTCGCTGCTTTCGACAGCACGGAGCTGCCTTTATGCCGCGATGTCTGAATTTGGTATCCCCGCAAAACTAATACGGCTGTGTAAGTTGACGCTGAGCAACACGAAAAGCTCCGTCAGGATCGGGAAGGACCTCTCCGAGCCGTTCGATACCAAACGCGGTTTCAGACAAGGCGACTCCCTATCGTGTGACTTCTTCAACCTGCTTCTGGAGAAAATAGTTCGAGCTGCAGAACTGAACAGAGAAGGTACCATCTTCCTGCTTGACTGTCCCGCTTTTGGGAGGTCAAGACTCAGACACTTGGGGGCGCATACCTTTGGACACCCCACCGAACTGGCGGGTGTTGAAGTTAAGCGTCAGTGTAACTATAAATTGGCTACAAAGCGCTTCGGCAATCTGTAAGTCCGAATACGGGAGTTTTCATTTTATGGCATCACAAAGGACTAATTTGTTAGTCTACGTGTGATCATCGATCAGCCATTTTTACCTAACCTAACTTAACCTATACATTGCTTTCATATCGCGATAAAAAAACAAAATCCAAAACCAAATACGAATATTTAAGTATATAGAAGAAGAAGAAAGCCGAACTGATACAGTCCAATCAATTTGTTGACGGTGGGCTTTAGTCCTTAACACAATATGCTCGATAGAACCTTATGTACGATGTTAAGGAGATCTAGGATAAGATAAGGAGAAAAATCTCTCAATAGAGTAATCGCACTCAATATGCTGAATGAGTAGATGTTTTGATTCTCTTCCATCCATCAGGCCTATTTCTGTACAGGCACAATGTTCCAACGTTTAATCACCTTTCGTTTCTGATCTGTTTGTTGCCTTTTTTACTTAGTACGACCTTTGCTTCTATATTAGCAAATGGGAGTCTACTCCAAAAGAAAGTGTATTTTATCGAAAGTTAATCCAGCAATAAATACTCGCAAAAATTATTCATTGCCTGTCGACGGATTACAGACTTTAGAAACTTCAAAATTCTACGATGGGCGTGGTACCACCCACTTTTAGATGAAATCACGACTAAATTTAGCACGTGCCCTTCTTCTCACATACCTATGTATGTATGTCACAGTGTGAAATGGGCCAAATCGGACTACAACTACGCCGACCTCCCATATAGCACAATTTTAAATTCCGTTTGATCCTTTCACTTTCCAATATAGAAATAAAGAAGCAAATGATGTTACGGGATGCAACTTTGTACTAATAATTATTTTAAAGCATGCGACCTTATGACAAAAATATTCCAATTCCAACCAAAATTGTAAGGACCCCAGTGTCTATAGTTGACTTTTGACCGAAAATATCGTTCAATATACCGGATATGCAATAGAAATTCAGAGAGAATCCCGTCCTGCCGATAGTATATCATTGTATCAAATATGGATTGAATCAGGTCAGTTCATCCCTGAGCCTCCGTATACCTAATATAAACATTTGCGAACATCCGGGTGACTTTATATTGCCTGCATACAAGATGTCTTCCAAAGTAAACAGGACTAAAAAAAAATCGGAACAAAATCAATTTATTTTATTTAAAATAGTCTCCTTCTGCTTCAATATAGCTTTTTGCACGGTCCATGTCGAACGACTGTTTTAGCTCGTTGGCCGGTATGACCGCCAGTATGCCGGTGAAAGTCTTTTGAATGGCCTCTACGTCTGCATAACGCTTTCCGTTCATGGGCAAGTGCTGTTTTCCGAAAAGGAAGAAGTCACACGGTGCCATATCAGGTGAATACGTGGAGTGGTTAATGGTTAAAATGTGATTCTTGGTCAAATAATCGCTGACAAGCGTCGATCGATGAGACGGCGTATTATCGTGCAACAAACGCCAACTTTCATCTTCGCGATATTCGGGCCGAACACGTCGAATACGGCGCACCAAACACTTCAAAACTCCAAGGTAGAATACCGCATTAACGTTTTGGTGGGTGGAACAAATTCTTTGGGGACAAAACCCTTGGAATCATAAAAACAAATCAGCATTGTCTTCACTTTTGACTTTTCCATGCTCGATTTTTTGAGTTTCGGCTCGTCCGGTGCCTTCCATTCAGTGTTCTGGCGTTTCGTTTCGGGATCATATTGGAAACACCACGTTTCGTCAGCAGTCACAATATTGTAAGGGAAGTTTTTGTTCTTTTTAACCCCTTTAATAATGTCCTTCGAATGTTGGATTCTTAGCAAATTTTGTCTATAGTTTTGTCGTCAGTCAATTTATGCGGAACAAACCGTGCACACACCTATCATAAACCCAAATGTTCCGTCAAAATTCGATAAATCGATATTTTGGAGATGTTCAATTCCATTTCCATGAAATTCAATGATGATTTCGGCTGATTTTTGATGAATTCACCCACAGTTTCGATGGAATTTCCGGTGATCACGGATTTTGATTGGCCCACATGTTGATCGCCATTTATGTCCTCACGACCACTTTGTAAACGTTGAAACCACTCGTGCACTCTGCTAGGGGATAAGCAATCATCGCCATACACTTGTTTCATCCATTGAAACGTTTCGGTAAAGGTTTTACTAATTAAAAAAAAAAAAAATAATGTTGGCTCTTTGTTCGAAGCTCATTTTCGCACCGATAACACAAACATACTGACACTTAAAACGCAATAACTTCACTTCCATTAAATGAAATGTCATGACATTCTCCCTGGATAATCGATAAAGATAGCAGATTCTAACGCACTGGTCGACATATAGATGGTGGACAGATTCTCTGTGTCTACAATACACAGATCAGCAATTTCGAACATCCGGCTGACTTTACTCCATGTGATTGGTGATTGTATGTGAGATACCTTAATGAAACCCAGGGAACATTTTTTTAGTATGTGGATATATAGTATATGATCGGTTCGATATGACTCCAACTCCCATATGTTACGTATAATGATTTTTGTTTTTCTAACAAACCTTATGCTGAATATGTCGGTCAGTGTGTGAGTTATATAGAGTATACTAATATGTATATAAAATTGCTTGGATTCCGATTTTCTGATAGACATTTTACAACTTAAATTTTTTCCATGGCTTTGATTCTTGAAAGTTGCAAGAATGTAAAATGTTCGGTTGCACCTGAACCTAGCTCTTCCTTACTTGTTGCTTTTAAGTTGGTCGTAACAGGATTGACTCTTTATTCTTTAATCAACCGATGTAAAATTAAGTTAAATAACATTCACTAATAAGCGCTTTATCTTCAATATTTCACAAATTGAATGTACTCGTACATATAAATTTCACATAACAGTAACTTCAAATTCCAATTGACGGAGAATTTGTTACCAAACCCTAAACTCCTACGATATGTTTGCTTAGCGGAGGCATGCAAATATACACATTTGTAGCATTTGTGATTGCTTTTTGCTGAGCGGACATGCTTCTGCGCCAAAGCTATCACCACAGGCATTTCTCCCAACAACCTAAAAATATGCAATTTAAATTACAATATGACTTCATATGTTCAACAGCTAAATTGCTGTTGATTGATGATATGAAAGCGAAAGGGTGAAAAACCGCAGCAACAACAAACGCACTTAGCTATACAAACGTGTGTGCGTATATGCTCGTCCTTACTTCACCGAAGGTGGAACGGTAAAAGTTTTGACGACATTGCCCGTTGGAAGAAGCGCTTTTAACGGCGCAAATTATTTTGTGTAGATCGTTGTTGACGATACTTAACATTTGCATATGATTTACATGCATTAACCCACTGAGCATGTGGCCAATCTACACTGTGATAGTTATAGATATACTCGTATGCAGTAGACGGCGGAGCGGAAATGCTAACTGAACAATGGATGCGTGTTGTTGGGCACCTTTAACCCTTAATGCAATGCAGATCTAGCACTTCAAATGTGTTGTTAATATGGTCTCATGCGTATACCGTGTTGACTACTTGCTAATAATTTAATTATAAGTGAAATTTGTCTGTTCACACACACACAAACACATACACAAAAGAAGTGGAAGCAAGCAACAACAAGCGCTGAAGTTTATTGAACATTTCCCCACAGCGCTATCCAACTTTAACGATTATTGAATTAATTTCGAATGCAGAATTGAAATTAACTTTTGTAGAGCACACGTGAGCCAGCTGGTCAATTAAGCGGCGGTTTAGGCGTCCAATCGCGACTGGCCATGTCAATTAAGCGCGTTGACGCCTCAAAGGCTGTGGGAATTCGATAACTCTACAATCGTTTCGTAGTTTTTTGTAAGGTGTGTGCTGAATTACAGCGCCTCGACTTCACTTACACCGGTTTTTTTGTACTTTGGGTTAAGATTCTCACGCGTAACTAGAGCAGGCTTCGGGAACGATTTCAACTAGCTTACGCGTTTTGCAAGGCCACGATCGCTAGAGTGATTGAGTGTGATTGCTGTTTAGTGCCACAAGTAGGCGCATATTTTCTATTTTTTGCTGGTCTAAATTTATATAACGTTTTTGAAATTTAAATTAGCTCTAAGGCCGATTCCGATCTGAAATTCCTTTAAGTACATGTATCATTAAAAGAACTAAAATACTAACAATTCGTATCATGATTGAGCTAAGTTAATTTTGACGGCCGTTTGTCAAACTGCCTAAAGCCTAAAGTTGGCTGTGCTGTTATCTGTGACACCAAAGTGAACCGTTGCAAAAGCGTACACGTTGTGAGCCCAATTTCACATAATGCCCACTGTTTTGACTTCGGCTGAAAGGTGCTTTGACCGATCTCCCTCATTAGGCATTCACCTACTGCAGCGCAAAGAAATTTACGACTGCCTCACACATTTCGTTCGCTCAAGAGTTATTGTGTACATGTGTCTATTTGACTTTGTTCTTTTCTTTTCACTACTCTTCGAGCCACTATTTGACATTTATGGCATACACCTTACACCTTTCGAAAAAGTACCGTTCACTCCTAATTTTATTTTCTTTTATTTGGTTTTGTTTTTATTTATATTGTTTGCGTAGAGTCTTTACAATATAATTCATAGGTTAACGGTGATCGTATTTGCGACTAAGCGAAATAGACAATGAGACAAAATATTTTTATTTTTCAACTGCATATCTCAATATATTTGTACAAGTAATAAATTAGCGTTAATCGAGCATATTATATGTTAAGTCGAGTTTGATTATTGTAATACCATGATTAATTTTCTTATGTTATTCCTAGGTTGCTTATTTTTGAGATCGGCTGACATCCACTTTTTCAAAGCTTTCGTACAACCAAAAATTCATCAACGATCATCAACACGTTCTTTTGACAACTTTAGAGTGTCAGCCTTCAAATTAAAAAAAAACAAAGACAACACTTCAAAATTGTCGTTTCTCATGAAACAGATAGTAGAAGGTCTTAACATGTCTTATGGTTCGACTCAACACATTTTGTTTAATGTTTGAGTGTGTGCTTTTTCTGAAAACGACTTCGAATAAAGATGTAAAAGAGATGCTTGAAACCGTAGCTGAGGATCCTACATTCATTACGGGAATTATGTTTATGAGTATGACCTCGAAACTGCTCAACGTTCTAGCGAATGGGGCTCCAAAAATGCGCCAAGATCGCAAAACCTAAAATTCGCTGAAGGCCATGTCTTATAACATGACCGTATATATCGGCCAATATGTGAGTTATCTCAATCAAAAAGAGAGAGCGTGTTTCATTGCGTCTAAAATCGATATAACCGGGCAAAAGTTTTATTCCTCATGAAACTGATATTCTCGATTTCGACGGCTGACTTTACTCACATTTATGTATGTATATTTATTTAATATTAAAATTTTTATAAAATTAATTGAATATAAATTCTCAAGTATACCTCATATTAACTAATAATATTAAATTTAGCCTCTTCGGTTGAGTATATAGTATATCACATACTGCTAAGAACAAAAATTAATACAACTTTGTTCATATTTTTAAAATTCTTAATTTATTCTTCAAAGTCACTCAAATATTATTCCTTGTTGACAGTTTGGCCGGTCGAAAGAAGAACCGAAGAAAACTGTCAATATAGCCTTGATTTTTTACCTGCTTTGATGTAGTTTTTTCGGCTTCGGTTCACCTTCGCCACAATATCTGGCCGATCGTCTATTTTCGGGTCGTAAGTATAGATTCAACACTAATCGCTAGTAATAGGTAATATATATGTTTCATCACATTCTGGTAGCCGGAGAGCACACAAACATTAACGCGGAATCAATCGTGCTTTCACTTTTTTTAGAATCAAAATGGTTTCCTCTGATCCTTCCGATATTCCAATCAATCAATCAATCACCAATTCCTTTATTTATTTACATGATGATCATCAGTTGATGGTAATGGCGTGCTTCGTCGTCAACGCGATCTCGACCCTCTTTAAATAATTTATAAAAATCAAAAACACTTGTTTTCGACACACAATTACCATCGAAGGCCTTCTCCAATATTCTGAACGTTTCGGCATCAGACATTTGATTCCGCATACAAAATTTAATGGAACTTCTTTCTTGAATAATTTCACTCGTCGTAAAAATCGCGGAATGCACTTTATGTACTTCAAAGACAAGCGTGTACTAAATACTAATAACTATTTTAATATGACTTTTGACACAGATGTTCCTGATAGTCATACTAACTTAAAAAAAATATATATGGAATGGGTTTTCGCCTAAAATTAAAATTTAGAAGTCTTTCCAAATTTTTGCCCACAGTAGCATATTTCATTGCAGAATGATTTAAGTATTATATAATTTTCGCTAATAGAAAATAAAATATAGTAATAAAACAAGGTGAGTCCATGATCTTCAAAATAAGTTAATAGGTATTATTCAAATGGTATTAGTCCTTCCTTACTTGTTTTATATTAGTCTGGGTCAAATTTGATCAGATAGGTATGGATGAATTTTTTTAATGAAATTAGAAAGCCAAATAACCCCGCTTTTTGGAACGCTTGTGATAAGACTGACTTGAAGAAATACAGTTATGTGGTAACTATTGTGCGCCTTTATTGATAATTTTTCAAGATATTGTGAGAGTATAGTGCCCAGCATTTGTTATATTTCAAATTATTATTAGGATATGCTTTCAAATCGAAAATTGCAGAATAGTCTGCATAGAACCTAAAAAGCTTTTGCTAAAATCACTTCAAATTTATAAATCAAACCGCTGAATTTCTTAAAGATTAATTACTAAAGAAATTTCCAGCGAAAAATAACAATTTTAGCATAGTAATTTCAGCTGTTTGTAAGCTTGTAAATACAAATCCGACTGAAAATTTAAATTACAGCTTGCGACGGCTACTACAGCCACCCAACCTTGATTACAGCTCTCCCATCTTCCTTCATGGATCCTCCTAAAACCAAATGAAATTAAGTGTTTACTCATGGAAAAGTCTTTAGACTCGCGATGAACGATGTGCGCCATGGCTGCAGCGTCCATTCTTCATTTTGGTTTTGTTAATTGAATTCGCTGGCGCGTTCCAGCTGTTTGTTTAGCAACGCATTGATTTGATACGCTCGCGTTGGCTTTTAGCATATTTGATTTGCCGCGGCCCTTCTTGACGAATCTACCTACAGAAATCGCTGCCGTTAGTACGCATTTAATGAATTGTAGAAAGAAATCGCTCAGCAGTATTTATGTATAAAACTGTGTTCTTGTTAATTTAGCGAATCATTGAAAGGTTGGTAAACAACTAAAACAATTCAACGAAAATATTTTATGGTGGAATTTTTTTGATGATTACATTGTCCACGAAATTTGGAAAATATATCCAAACCAGAAATTTTCTTAAACCCATAATTATTTGTCTGTTTGCTTAATAGTTTGACGCGTAAATCATGTGAATAATGAAGTTGCAAATTCGGTTTCATCTTATCATTATGAAAAGACGTTTTCTATGTTGAGAATTCTAAACTATCTTCTTCCATAAATTTTTGTTTAAAATATAAAATATGGACTGATTTGTATGGTATCAAATGAAAAACTTCCCAACCGCTGTTTTCCAAGACAACAAGCAATAACTGTTGATGAAAAGTTATTGCTTGGTGTATATTCGTAACTTCCGGCCGTCACAGATATTCGGTTCAAAGTTAATGCAGGGAAGAACTAAATCGGAAATTTCACACTCCTACTGCCCATATATAAGTTTTAAGTTCTAGGTATGTATACGTTTCCTTCACTTTACAATATACATACTTATTAAGCGCCAATGAAGATATCGGTGTACAACTTTTCATTCCAATAGAGTTTATAATGTGTAGAACTTCAAGCCTAAAAATTGCCAAAATCATCATACACTGAACGTGTGTATTCCAGTGCCTCTGATTGACTTTTTATTGAACATATCGGTCAATCTATGAGACCTTTTGAGTAAAATATACAAAAGAGAGGAATTAACAACTGACCACGAAATACATAATCCGGAAAGCTTACCCTAGCTAATGGTATCTATTCAGGTTTAAAATGGATACTAATTCTAAAGATATTTTAATGAAGGAGACAGGTAATGAGTGAAGTTTATTTGTGGATGACGAAGAATGTTATCAAAGAAGTAGCTTATAAGATTCGTAGATGACACTGCATGGTAGAAATTAATTCATTTTACTTCGGTGCCATCTTGTTCCTCATACGAAATGTTCTACTGGTGGTCAATTCGTCTCACTATTTACTTGAATACATTGATGTATTACTCCGTGTACATCGTCAGATTATGAAATGGATTTCCGAAGATCATATTATTTTATTGATATAGGGGGAAATCTGACGCCCTTTAAGTGTATGTGATATCAGATTTCATATGAACCAGAATGTCTGATTTATCTTAAGTGGGTTTCTAAATGCATTATTGGTATGAAAGACATTACGACATGAATCCCGACCGGACAGCGTCCAGTTAGAACTCATACAAAAATTAAAAAATGGATTTTACTGAGGGCAAAGGGTTAACTTGACCTTTAACGATTTTTTAGGGGCCAGAAGCATCTTGCGACTGCACACCTGCTAGTAGTTGACCAACGCTTGCTGAGCTGCTCTGAGGGCCAACAATCCAGTTGTGAACTACTATCGGGTGATTTTTTAAGAGCTTGATAACTTTTTTTAAAAAAAAAACGCATAAAATTTGCAAAATCTCATCGGTTCTTTATTTGAAACGTTAGATTGGTTCATGACATTTACTTTTTGAAGCTAATTTCATTTAAATGTTGACCGCGGCTGCGTCTTAGGTGGTCCATTCGGAAAGTCCAATTTTGGGCAACTTTTTCGAGCATTTCGGCCGGAATAGCCCGAATTTCTTCGGAAATGTTGTCTTCCAAAGCTGGAATAGTTGCTGGCTTATTTCTGTAGACTTTAGACTTGACGTAGCCCCACAAAAAATAGTCTAAAGGCGTTAAATCGCATGATCTTGGTGGCCAACTTACGGGTCCATTTCTTGAGATGAATTGTTCTCCGAAGTTTTCCTCAAAATGGCCATAGAATCGCGAGCTGTGTGGCATGTAGCGCCATCTTGTTGAAACCACATGTCAACCAAGTTCAGTTCTTCCATTTTTGGCAACAAAAAGTTTGTTAGCATCGAACGATAGCGATCGCCATTCACCGTAACGTTGCGTCCAACAGCATCTTTGAAAAAATACGGTCCAATGATTCCACCAGCGTACAAACCACACCAAACAGTGCATTTTCGGGATGCATGGGCAGTTCTTGAACGGCTTCTGGTTGCTCTTCACCCCAAATGCGGCAATTTTGCTTATTTATGTAGCCATTCAACCAGAAATGAGCCTCATCGCTGAACAAAATTTGTCGATAAAAAAGCGGATTTTCTGCCAACTTTTCTAGGGCCCATTCACTGAAAATTTCTTGATTGGACTTTCCGAATGGACCACCTAAGACGCAGCCGCGGTCAACATTTAAATGAAATTATCTTCAAAAAGTAAATGTCATGAACCAATCTAACGTTTCAAATAAAGAACCGATGAGATTTTGCAAATTTTATGCGTTTTTTTTTTTTTTAAAGTTATCAAGCTCTTAAAAAATCACCCGATAGAATCCAACGGAGCTTCTATCCGTTCCTAGGAAGCTCATCAGCCTTTCGGTTTCCTGCAATACCGCTTTGGCCAGGCAGCCAAACGAGTCTTATCATAAAATAATTAGATGTTAGAGATAAACAGTGTAGACATTAGTTTAGCACAGCCAGCGTACTCAAAGCTAATATCACTGCCTTACTAACTATTAAGGTGGTCAGTCAACACTCTGATGGAGATGCCGCTACTGTGGTCAGGAAACCTAAAATTCGAGCTGATGGAAAGTTCCCGAGAGTGTACTCCACCACCAGCCCCTCCACGCAGGCTTCGATTCATTCGTAACAAAAAACTCATTCCCCCACTCCTACAGCGAGTCCTCCCTTGTCATGCCTCCGTAAAGGTAAATGAACAAAAAAGCCACAGACAGGATGAGTCTCGATGACCTTGCAATCCAAGTATTTTGGAATAAAAATGTGCATGGATTCCAGAGTGTTCAGGATAGTTTCTATATACTCAGATTTTCTGAGTCTGAGGTCAGCTTTCGTGGCTAGTTGAACACTCGAACACAAGTGCCGTCTTTTCTACTTCCTCAAAATTGGGTTTGGCGGTAACGTGGGGTATTCATTGCGGTAATAATTGACATTTTTATTGGTAGTCACCGAATCTACCAAAATAATATGTAAGATGGTTCAAAAACTATAATTCACAAATGAAGTACATTAAAAGAATTTAATAAAGGAAAATCACTGATAGTCGTATATTTATATTACTTATTTAAAGCTCATTGGCATTAAAAAGGTTAGCACACATATCCTCTGGTTCAGTTCATTATTAATAGCAATTTTTCGTGTTTAAATGGAAATGACCACGAAGATAGGAAAGCTCGTGTGCTTCGTCAAAACAAAGTAAGCGCTGACCCGAGTGTTTTGGCAGCGTCAGTCCCTCGTCTTGCAGCACTTGAATTTCATTTGCCAAAAAGCTTCTGTTTCTCATTTTCAAAGCTTGAAATTTATGCGTGTGCGTCGCGGAGAAATGGAGCCAGCGCACAAAATGAGTCCGCTGGACGGGGCATGCAATGAAGAGCAGGGATAGCGCAAAAATAAGCATTACAGTGTGATTGAGTGAGTAATTTTTTTGTAGGTTGTTATCGGTGTTCGAACATCATAAAATTCTGTGAATGATATAGAATAACAACATATATACATATACGAATCTAAATAAATATATATATCATCATATGTATATATATTTACTCTGTTGCTGGTCCACTTCAAGCCTGTCCTAGTTGTGTTTGTTGACTTCGCATATGTTGTACGATAGAAAGACCACAAAGTCATTACGAAAACAAAATACACTCACATACATTCAGATGCCCTCTTAGCGGACACAAAATCCAGCAACTGTGAAATGGAGCCTTAGTGTTGATGTTGAGTTTAAGCCTTGAGAAAGTGCTAGAGGAAGGGGATGGGCAATGGCAGCTTCCTCGCAGAAAATCCGGAACTATTGAAAATAACAAGTTTACTATCATCATCTTGGGTTTTTGCTTTGCATATCGTCACCTGAAATTCAAAATAACGTATCATCAAAAAATTCGAAATTGAGTGTCTTATTGATTATGATTCACTACTTCAAATTACAAACACAATATTACATAAGTCCAACGTTTTCAGATTCTGCGCTCAGACATGAACCAGTTTTAACCAATATTAAAAATTTGTTTGACTCATGTTTCATTTTATGTCGTGTTTAATTCATGCCACTGTAAATTTCCGAAAATGTTGTTACGTTATTTTGCATTTCAGGTGACCATATAGAGTACAGCCTTATCTTTATATTGAATTTCATAAAAAAATACTATATAGTATATGATTCATTTTACACTCGATGTTTTCTTGTTGATATGAAAATTTAGTACATGAATATTTGAGACAACGAAACCTAAGCATTATAGTCGGTTTTTTATTAGAATTTCTCTAGAGTTAGTCATATTACTAAACTAGTTTAAGTTAGGTTAAGTCCTAATAAGTTTAAGTTAGGTTAAGTCCTAATAAGGGGACAGCCAATAATGCCGGTCCGTTGTTGTACCTAGCACTCCTATAAAATTGATCATTAAGACACTCATAAATCGACAAAGCACTGTGAAGCGATCTCAAATTTGTTGAGACAGGTAATATCAGTTTCGGCTAAGTCCTCTATTTTGCCGAAGGTAAGACTATCTAGATGTTTCAGCCTCAGTCCCGCAAAGGATAGACAATGTGGAAGAAAGTGTCTGGCGTTTTCCACCACATCCTGCTCCACACAACTTTAAACTTGCGGCTGAGGAGATATTTAGCCTTACCGCATGAATTCCTATTGGGCAATGTCCCAGGGGAACTTTACTAAGAGCGAGTTGTTCATTAGATCGCAGTCATACAGAAGCGGGTCGTCAAATAGCTCACTCGCGGTTCATTTGTCCGTCGCTAGAATGCAAGATACCAATGAAGATTCAAGGCGTAGATTGCACCCTCTTGCTAGCTCATCGGCTTTGCAGTCTCCAGTGATTCCGCTTCCGCGAGTCTAGTGATGGAGTAACTTAATGCTATTTCTAGTAATGACAGACACACTTTGGCGCACAGTTGGCGAGCTCAATGCTAATATCGTCGCTTTGTTGTCGGAATGAATGCTCACCTTTCTGAAAGAAGCCTCATTCCGGAGCAATAAATCATCTAACTATCATTAAACTACACTTTATTTCCATGGACCGCTGTATATGTGCAAGTTTCAATACGACAATATTTTCTTCAAACTGTCGTTATTTCTTATAATGAGTCCTACATTCATAGCAATGCTAAAAAAAATATAACTGTTTGCGAAATTTTGTGTTGCCATTTCAGTCGTAGGCAAACGAGGCTAGTTGAACACTCGCATGATCTGTTAAAAAAAGGCTATTGAAAAAAGAACCTCTACTTGGATGACCCGCTAGCTGTAAAACTTTTTCTTTTTTCTGTCGTGTATATACCATAGATTGTGACGAATTGTCTTTATGTATTAATTCCGACAGGGTATTTAAGTAAAAATTGAGTCAGAAAGTAAACCCAAAGCGCTTTGGTGGAAAAGTCAGCGCTCAGCTGCCACCCCTTACCACCCAAGTAAAACGCAGCCTCCTTGGCTACCCGCTGGCATTATCTGCGAGTTCTTGTGCTACGGATGACCAACACGCTGCTTATGCCGTTCCCGCAGCCGTTCGATGCCACTTTCATCGCTGCTTTGCTGGATTCATGCATAATTCAGCAGCACATTCAAAATGATTATTCTTTATGGGACTGTTTATTTCAACTGACCATTTATTTCATTTTTCCCGATTTCGACTTTTTTCCTTTATTATACTTGCTCATTTCATATGTACTTACATACATACATACACGTACACATATGTGTAATAACTGCGCATATTTGTGTCTTTTCGGTTTTATTGTATTTTTACAAATATTTTTTGGATGTTCTGGCTCCATATTCATTCCTGCTCGCTCTTTATTTTCTTTCAGATTATTTTGTTGTATCTGCATATAGTACATATACTATACATACATACATACTTCCACGCCAATTTAATAAAGACAGTGTTGGATTGCTAGGGGAGCGTCTCCAAAATAGGTACTTACATTATCTGAGAAAGTCACCAAAGTTAGTTCTATGGTTCTCTGATACCATAGCCAAGCCTATAATATTCCACGGAATATTTATATAGTTGAAGGCGTGGAAAAAACAACATTCGCGAAAAAATTTGCAAGTGTTTAACGGGCGGCTCTCATCAGTATTTGTGGTGCACTGCGAACAACTCCATATGCCTTGTTGCATATAGCTGCTCTCAGAATCAGATAATCTGTATAATTAGATGACTGCGCATCTGGACACTCTGGAATCTTCACATACTTTGATTTCATTTCAAATACAATACTTCGATTACCAGATCGCCGATCCTAGCCCTGGCTGTAGATTCTTCTCTAAGAATCATGTGAGGAAGCATTTGCTGGAGGAGAAGGGCGGTTTGCTTTCTATGGATGTCATTTTCACCCGGCGAAGATTGATTGAGGAGTACACAGTCGAGCTCCAGTTTTAGTGTTTTCTGATCACCGCAGTGTCTTACAAGCGGAAGTGGTTGCCATAAAGGTGTCAAAAGATCTATTGCTCCGGAACGCCACCTATTTCAGAGTGGTCACTATCCGCTCTGATACTACGACAGCGTTATTAGCCTTGATCGGAGTATGAGTATTCAGTATGGGCTGAAAAGTAGTGAAGGGATGTTTAGTCTCCTTCTCTGTAGCATCGACTGACTACATGATTAGGCTGGTTTGGGTGCTTGGCCACAGTGGTATTGCTGGGCTGCTGAGCTTGCTGTGACAGCTACTTTAGTCTCAATAATACGGAATGGAAACGGGTAGGAGCTCTGGTGGCTTCTCGTGGGCCACTTCTGGATTGTTGGGCCACAGACCCACGCAACTACAGATGGCAGTCGTAAGGTCCTAATGGCTCAGGTCTACTTAAATTGACATTCCCCATAAGCTGTTTTGAAAATGATGAGGTAGAATTAACTCAACACTTCCTTCTCGAAAGTCCCACCTCTGCCAGATCAAGGCAAAAAAAAACTCGGATACCATACTTTTATATACCCAACCGGAATAGCCGATAAAGAAATATAACAGCTAAACAGATTTGTGTTATATTTAGGGCACTTCATCGATAGCTGACATCCTATACAGCAGTTTCCATCTGGCTTCTCGTAGTACAGTGCATAAAAGTCTAAGTTCGATTTGCCACACTATTTAGAGGAATAAAGCATTGAATGTCGATAATATGCAAACTACAAATGCATTAATGGTATTATATACTGTTACTCGAATGACAAAAGAAGTATTTAATTTTGTTGATAAAATAATTCTTTAGTTTTGTGTAACTCTTGACGGTTGCTACTTTCTTTCAAATAACAATAGTCCCTCCCAATTTCTAAGCCACTGTTAACTTACAACTATGTGCCAATTGCACATTTCAAATGCCATTCAAAATGAAAGCTTCGTATCTATTGAACCGTTTGGCAACTTACGAAGGACTTTCGGTGGAACTTCACTCTGCACCTCGTCCTGAAACGAAATTTAAGCTACACAAACCATTATGCCATGCACTGCTATACTCATATACACATATTATATACACATATTATATACATATATATATATACATATATTTAGTGGCGGCGAGATACGCACCTCCGGTATATTTGTACTATCACGACCAACGGCGTTATTTTGGCAACATCATGCTATTCGTTTACTTACTGTACATACGAGTATACACGAGAGTGTGCATTTACGTGGGCTCCAATAACATCTAGGATAGCTAGATGGGTATAGACCCACACCCATATATATATGACCACATACACACATGCACACGCGGGGAATGCTTGTGGCATTATTATACTCGTATTGTTTGTGCGGTCAAAGTGGCCAAATAAATTTTATTTGTTTTCTCCGCAATTGAATAAAATGTTCTTTTAATGTTGTGCTGAAAAGTTTCAATCGCACACTGGCTGGTGGTTTATTGCAAAAGGGGATTAGTCTCCTTGCACACTTGCAGTTGGTTGGCCCCGCACTTGATGCCATACCAGCAGACCAAACGTGTACTTTATGCCGTGCTTGATGCCTGGACAAATGGCGCCTATGTAGACACTATCGCCATCGGCCGATACCATGCATATCTGGCCAATCGTTCGATGTTTTGATAATCATTTTCCTTTATTTATACACATTTTGTTTTTATTGTTTCCCTGGGTAATGCTTGCCCACATGGAAATAAATACTTTGGATGTGTGCATATGTTAAGCATTCGCCCAGCAGCTTTTAACGGTTTTTGTTGTAGCATTTGCCGTCGAAATTGCGGAATATTAAATCACTTCATTGTGAGGGTATGATGCAACCAAATTGCTAAGAATAGTCTTTACGCCGCTTTAGTTTTATGTGCAAAATATTATTCTAAGGAGTAAAAATTTATACTTCTAAGCAGGAATATTTTGAGTCAGATTGAAATTCGATCTACACAAAAAATTTCCAAGATTATTTATTCGATTTCGATTGGCTCGGGCTTCATCGATTTCCGAACCGCAAGTAGAACTTCAGATAGTAAACCATTCTCAATATATTAGTATGCATATCGTGTTATAACGATGAGCAAAACAGTAAGACCTTTTCACAATTTTAAAATTCTTAATTTATTCTTCAAAATCTATGTCGTCCCCCTCAAACGTTTAATGTCTTCAATTGCCTCAAATCGTTTGCCCCGGAGCAGGTATATGAGTTCGCTGAATAGCCAGAAATCACACTTGGATACACTTGTGCCAACACTGGTTGCGGAACGATAGTGAAGAATCAATGTAGTATGCGACGGCGCATTGTCCCAAAATTATCAAGCCCATATTTCCGGCCTCTTTTAAGAATAGTTTCGCTCAAACGACGCCGAACTGTCACCAAACCTTGATTTTTCACTTACTTTGACGTGGTTTTTCCGGCTTTTGCTCACCTTTGCCACGATATTCGACCGATTGTTCGTCTATTCCGAGTCGTAAACATGGATTAAAGACTCATCGCCAGTAGCCTATAATATTCAACGGAATATTTATACATATATGTAGTTGAAGGCGCTGGAAAAACAAGATTCGCGAAAAAATTTGCAAGTGTTTAACGGGCGGCTCTCATCAGTATTTGTGGTGCACTGCGAACAACTCCATATGCCTTGTTGCATATAGCTGCTCTCAGAATCAGATAATCTGTATAATTAGATGACTGGACACTCTGGAATCTTCACATACTTTGATTTCATTTCAAATACAATACTTCGACTAGCAGATCGCCGATCTTAGCACTGGCTGTAGATTCTCTTCCAAGAAACATGTGAGGAAGCATTTGCTGGAGGAGAAGGGCGGTTTGCTTTCTATGGATGTCATTTTCATCCGGCGAGGATTGATTGAGGAGTACACAGTCGAGCTCCAGTTTTAGGGTTTTCTGATCACCGCAACGTCTTACAAGCGGAAGTGGTTGCCATAAAGGTGGCAAAAGACCTATTGCTCCGGAACGCCACCTATTTCAGAGTGGTGACTATCCGCTCTGATACTAGGACAGCGATAGTATAGTGAGTATGAGCATTCAGTATGGGCTCAACAGCAGTGAAGGGATGTTTAGTCTCCCTCTCTGTAGCATCGACTGACTACATGATTAGGCTGGTTTAGGTGCTTGGCCACAGCGGTATTGTATCGCCAGTAGAAATACGTTTCATGACATCCTGGTAGTCGGAAAGCAATGTGGTTTTCGAAAAAATTTAATGATCTTTCAAAATGGTTTTCTCTGATCATTCCAATACTCCAACGATGCCTGTAAGATCTCTGACAGTTAATCGTCGATTCTTAAGCACTAATTCCTTTATTTTATTTACGTGTTGATCATCATGATTTTGATGGCCGTCCTGAACGTGGTTCGCCGTTAACGTGTTCTTGATCTTCTTTGAATAATTTGTACCAATCAAAAACACTTGCTCGCGGCAAACAATTATCACCGAAGACAAATTTAATGAACTTCTTTGTTGAAAAATTCACTCATCGTAAGAATCGTCGAATGTACTTTATGTAGAAGGACAATCGTATCCGACACTTGTAACCAATTAAAAAAGCCATAAATTTGGTTTGGAAAATTATTTTTATTTATTTTAAAGTACAAAATGTGTGAAAATAATCATAAATTTAGGACCAATTCACTTGTGACCACCTTTTGCCTTAACTATGGCCTTCGTCAAAAAACGAAGCTGCCCGAATGTGACTAACCGGTATTTTGGCCCCACTCACGGACAATGTCTTTCTTCAGCATCTCGAGACTAGTGTATTTTTTATTTCGGACCTTGCTCTCCAAAATGGCCCAGAGAGAATAATCCATTGCATTCGCATCTGGTGAATTCGAAAGCCATTGTGTGATCGTAATGAAGTTCGGAACGTTGTTTTTCAGCCATTCTTGGTTCACTCGCGCTTTGTGAGACGGTGCTGAGTCTTGTTGAACTGCCATGGTTTGCGACCGAAATGTTTGTTTGCCTACGGCTTCAAAGCAACCTCCAGAACATTTTCCCAATAATATGTCGCCATGGCGCATTTACTTTGACGCCAGGCTCAATGAAAACAATTAGAGAGCGCCCATCTGCGGTGACAACGGCCCAAACCATTATTTGTGGCGGGTGCTGTCTCCTGGTGGGCAATCAATGACTTAGATTCTCGTATGAACGGTCGGTCAAGTAAACCCTATCGTTTTGAGAGTTTACGAATTGCTCAATTGGAAAAAGTTTTTCGTCAGAAAACGCAATGTTCGGAATTTAACCGCATTCGGCCAAGCGAAGCAACTGCTTCGCTCTCTCGAGTCTTACTTGTTGCTGCTTCGGTGTGAGATCATAGGCCTTTTGGAACTTGTAAAGCTTGACCTTGAGCTCATTTTTCAAAATGCGTCGGATGTTGCGGATATTTTCAGTTCTTTAGCCATTTGATTGGCACTTCGTCGTGGATTTCGCTCAAGTCGCTTCTTCACTTTCCGAACTGCGCGAACTGTCTGAAGTTGATTACACTTCGAGTGCCGGACCCTGTAAACACTAACGATTAAAAAAATATTTGGACGAAAGTGTTTCTCCCGTGAAATTTTTGTTCAAAGAAGTATATTGGTATGATCGGTCAGTTGTATGGCAGCTATATATTATAGTTGTACGATATCAGCGGTTCCGATCAGCAGCCTTCTAGTGAGAAAAGCACATGTGCAAAATCATACCGATACCTCTAAAACTGAGAGCTGCCCACTTATGGCAAAAACGTCGTGTTTAAAATGTATTCTTTGAGTCAGAAGCTACAACTCAGAACAACATTTATACTGAACTAATAAATGCGAACCATTGTCAGGCTGGAGTGAGTGCATGTCGATTGGTTTGCCGTAATAATTTGGCGTATTGTCCTTAAAAAAGTGTTGAAAAACTCCACATACGTTATTAATAAGAATTTAAAAAATAAGAACGGCAAATTGTATAAAATTTTCTTGGCACATTTTATGAATATTACCAAAATAGTGCCGTGTCCGGTAATTGAAACGTACTCTTTTCCGTTTATAGGAATTAGCTTTGTATGAACATATTAATGAACAAGTAAGAAAGGGCTAAGTTCGGGCGCAACCGAACATTTTATAATCTTGCAACTTGCAAGAACCAAAAGAGTAAAACGTCGAAGAATCGAAATCCAAGCAATTTTATATATGTAGGGCGTTCGTGTTGGCACGTCCTTATACGACGAGTTTCTAAGAAGAAAGAGAACGATCTTCGAATTTTATTTGACACAAAAGGAAAAGAAAAGCATACATAGCAAAATGTCAAAGTAGCAGGTAGAGTTACCATGCTTAATACAATTATAATTAACTCTGAAATGAGTGGCGGTGTTGCCACATATTTATATACATACATATACTAAATATATTATAACTCATACACTTACCGACATATTTGGCATAAGGTTTGTTAGAAAAACGAAAACCATTATATGGTACATTTGTATATAATATATGGGAGTTGGGGGTAGAAGCGACCCGATTTTATCTACTTTCCTCAATACGGATACCACATACTAAAAACCAATGAAGTATAGTAAAGTTAGCCGGATGATCGTCAATTTTTTTGTTCAATTTTATCTATTTTAACTCTAATTTTTGTTGAGATAACTCACATATTGGCCTAAGTATTGGTCTGATTCAACCCATTCTTGACATACAGACATACTCTTATAAAAGAAGGATTATCCCGTAATTTCAGTTAAATATATCACACATTGACCAACATTTTCGATCAAAAGTCAACTACAGGTTTCCGGGGTCTAAATATTCGGTGCCTAGAGGCTCGAACAGTTTTTATGGGATTTAAATAATTTTTAGTCTAAGGTGGCACACTCTGAAGACATTATTCGTGCAATGTTTTATCCCGTTATATTAATTGCTTCTTAATTTGTGTTCTGGAAACTGAACGAATCAATGGAATTGTAAATTATGTTATATGGTAAGTAGGCGTAGTTGTTGTCCATTTTCACAAAGTGACATAAGAATGTTAAAGAATGTCACGTACTAAATTTTGATGAATTCGGTTTGTCGGGTCTTGACGTATGTGAATCCATGTACAATTTTCACAACAGCTTCCGTTAAGCTCTCTAATACCATCTCGGTGATAAAATTTAAAATGCCTGGCATATTTAGTTATTGATTTATCGCACTTTTAGTAGTTTTTAACAGTACCGTTATATGGCGAGTGAACGGGCTTATCCTCCGATTTCATCCATTTTCATACTGTCGGTAGAAGTTCTTGTAATATTTGCACTCCGAATATTTGGTTGTTGTAGCTTAAGTGGCTTAGGAGATATGTACATTAAACTTATTAGAGGGCGGGGCCATGCCCACTTTTTAAAATTTTGTTGCCCACAGATAGCCTTGCTACTGCTATCCTTTGTACCAAATTACAGCTTTATATCTTAATTTAGTGCTTAGTTACGGCACTTTATATATTTTCGGTTATTGGCGATTTGTGGGCGTGAAAGTGATCTGATTACGCCCATCTAAGAACTCGTAAATTTTTTTGTACTAAGAAACCCACATACCAAGTTTCATCGAGAAACTTATCTCAACTTTTACTCAAATTACACCTTGCACGGATGGACGGACAGACAGACAGCCAACCGGATTTCACCTTTTCTCGTCATTCTGATCATTTATATATAATAATCCTATATTTATTTCGCTTTGTTTTAGATGATACGTACAGCCGTTAGGTGAACAAAACTATAATACTCTGTAGTAACTGGTTGCATGATTATAAAAATCTCGATTTCGATTAGAGAAATGTTCCTGTTCCAGTAATTGTAGGGTGATTTAAGGAAGGTTTATATATTAAAGTGAGAAAATCTTTATTTACAAAGTGCCCTCCAAAGTAAACAGGACTTTTTTAATCCATGCTGGCGCCATCTACATATACTTCTGTCGACTGGTGCGTTAGAATCTGCTATTTTTATCGATTGCCCAGTGAGAATTTCATGATATTTCATTGATTGGAAGTGAAGTTATTGCGTTTTAAGGTTCAGAAAGTTTGTGTTATTGATGCGAAAATGAGCTTCGAACAAAGAGCCAACATTAAATTTTGTTTTAAAATTGGAAAAACTTTTACCGAAACGTTTCAATCGATGAAACAAGTTTATGGCAATGATTATCCTATCCCGTAGCAGAGTGCACCAGTGGTTTCAACGTTTTCAAAGTGGCCGTGAGAACATAAATGACGATCAACATGTGGGCCAATCAAAATCCGTGATCACCGGAAATTCCATCGAAACTGTGGATGAATTCATCAAAAATCAGTCGAAATCAACAATGAAATTCATGGAAATGGAATTGAACATCTCCAAAACATCGGTTTGTCGCATTTTGACCGAACATTTGGGCTTACGAAAGGTGTATGCACGGTTTGTTCCGCACAAATTGACTGACGACCAAAAATTGCTCAGAATCCAACATTCGAAGGACGATTATTTGACCAAAAATCACATTTTAACCATTAACCACTCCCCGTATTCACCTGATATGGCACCGTGAGACTTCTTCCTCTTCGGATAAATGCATGTGCCCATGAAAGGAAAGCGTTATGCAGACGTAGAGACCTTTGAAAAGGCTTGCACCGGCATACTGGCGGCCATACCGGCCAACGAGCTATAAAACACTCGTTCGACATGCTTTTGGACCGCGCAAAAAGCTGTATTGAAGCAGAAAGAGACTATTTTGAATAAAATAAATTGATTTTGCATAAAAAAAACCATTTTTTTTGTTTTTTTTTTTTGAAGTCCTGTTTACTTTGGAACGCACCTTGTACATAAGGAACACCCTAAAGCACATGTAAAGAATCCATTAAAATTTTTTATGATGAGATTTTATCTTAATTCTTAAATATTTAGAACAATACGTAACTCTAAATAATCTCTTTACAAATTTACAAAATATGAAATAAATTTTAGGAGGCCTATTTTGAAGGATCGAAAAGCTATGGATGTCAATATAATATAACCATAAAAGTATTAATCAAATACGATCACGAAGCCAATTCGCCGATTACGTGCAAATTTTTAACGCCAGACATTTACATTTTTATGAGTTCATTTGTTGACGCGGCATATACAAGCACATATACAGTGGATCCCAAATGTATGCTGCATTTTTACACAAAATTTGTAACTTGCAAATTGTAGATAAAAAGTAAATAAGTATAATGAATATATGAAGGACTGTTCCTGTTTTGGTTGAATATCGGTGGCAACAACTGAATTAAAAACCGATAGAATCGTTACTAGAACCTTCGGAACTATTGGAGAGGCAATAATAATAAATAAGGAATCGGCAAAAAAGGTTGTCAGAAAGTCAAATCAATGGTTGAACTTATTATACATCAAGCAGGTGTAATAGTTTATGTTGTTTAAATAGTAATTTCTTTTTTACAAAATTCGATTTTGTTATGCAACCTGTTGGTATTGAAGGTGAATACCGGTTATAGCGAAATTCTAACTATTTACTCTGATCCGGAGAATTTAGTGGATGCAGAAGTAATTCGTTTTTTAGATAACTTCACCTTTGTTTCTATTTTTTTGTTAAACTCTGCTTTGCTAAGATGAATCAATAAGTACTTCTTTAATTTCAGCCTTAAAACGCCGCTCTAAATATTCGATTTTTAAACTTCTCCAAATTTAAAGATAATCCACGAGTATTTAATTATATTCGTATCCTAACTCACTGACACCGTCATTAATCCGCATAACTTTTGATTGAACTATGAATTGGTATGATGGAGACATTTCATTATTGGTCCCTGATATCAGTATCTCAATAGATATCAATTGAGTTTCAGAAATAATTATTTATCAATATTTATTTTTATTTTTTCAGTCCTCGAAACACTTTTCATAAGTACTTTTTGGGATGGCCTTCACCTCCTTCAGCAAATTTTGTTTTATATCTTCGACCGACTGAAAACGGGTTCAACGGAGCAGCGATTTCAGTTTGGGTATCGACTAAAAATCACACGGAGCCAAATCTGCTTATACGGTGGTTGATCGATGGTATTTATTGCGTTTTTGGAATAGCTCGATGCGATGGTTCATTATCATTGTGTAAAATCCATGAATTGTTCTTCCATAATTCTAGACGATTTCGACGGATGTCCAACCAGAAATCAATGGGCATCACTTCGATTTTTGATTGGCTTTGGCGTAGTTTTTTTTGGTTACGGCTCATTGTTTCTTTCCTCCATTCCGAAGATTGTTGACTTGTTTACATGTCAAACTCATGAACCCATGTCTCATGAAGTTATAATTCGACATGAATGTGGGATCGGAATTCGAACGATCAAACATGTCCAAATAGGCCTGCTTACTGTATTCTTTAAAAAAAAATCAGCTTTATCGGGAGGAGTCGAGCAAGAACGTGTCTCATACCCAAAATATCCACCAAAAACATTCAAACGGACTCGGGAGACATGCCGATGGCTCTATTGCCATCTCTCTAACACTTGCCTGAAGGTTTTCAAACACCAAACTCTTCACTTTTTAATATTTTCATAGTTGAAGAGGTCGTATGTTATCCCGAACGAGGCATGCCTCTCTCGATCTATCGACCGATTTTGATAAAACTGAATCACCGTAAGCCTTTTCCAACATTCGCAACGATTCCGCACACGAAATTTGGTTAGAAATATCAAATTTGAGACAAATTCTTTGTTCGATATTTTTATCCATTGTAAAAATCGCAATGCACTACTGAGTTGTACCGACTTAAGCAGCTTTACAGAAACTGTTTGACAGATCGCGCTCATACTGATCTGATCTGCAATAGGACCATCTTGGCAACCTTGCCCAAAAGTAATGCGACAGCGGTAGAGTTTTACATTTTCGTAGGTCACTGTATGCAGCTTGTGTAGCTGGTAATTATCAATTACTTTTATTTATAAATAATTTTAATTGCACTGCTTTGATCGTATTATTTACATGTATTGATGATTGCAAGCGCATAATTTACCAAATTTCAGATTGTTCAACTTTGATGAAGATTTTATTTTCGGCGGTATAATCACACAACCGTATCACAGGTGGCACAAG
This sequence comes from Bactrocera tryoni, assembly GCF_016617805.1. Classification (NCBI taxonomy): domain Eukaryota; kingdom Metazoa; phylum Arthropoda; class Insecta; order Diptera; family Tephritidae; genus Bactrocera; species Bactrocera tryoni. The sequence continues at coordinate 49,897,676 of NC_052503.1, forward strand.
CGCCAAATGATGCAATTTCGATACCGCTAATATCATGCTAAAAATACTAAAATCCTAAAAATACCACAGAACGTCACCAGAAGGGGGGTGGTGATGGCTTGCGGGTTCACTATTTGTGAAGAATGTGCATAATAACGCGAAAGTTCAGCTGAGCACATCGCAGCGACGGATTGCATCATTTCGCGCGTAAATAACTCTAAACGGAATGGAATTCGGAAGACTTTACCCAAATATTTGCAAAAGTTATTTCAGGAATTTGTTATTAATATATGTTTTAAGCAAAAAAAAATTGTTTTTAAAAATTAATAACAATGTTGTTTACACCCGCTTTGAGCTGAACTGATCGCAACACTCGCATGATTATTTTCCATATAGAACATAATGCTTTTGCATTGGAATATTATCATCAAATCGATGAAGCCGCTGTATTTTTAGTGAAAAGTTTTCCACTTCAGAAATCAACAGTGTTAATAAATAGTGATAATCCGACAACAACTACAAGACACAACACTTTATTGAAATGTTTGTATGTATTACATATTATCAAGCGCTGCCTCGCCTAGTCGCCTAGCAGCCCACCTTAGTTGTTTTCGATATTCCATTTGTTTACATTATTGCTGTTGAAAATCGCCTGCTTTTATTTGTTGTTGAATCGAGAATATATTAAGTTAGCAACAAAAAATGTATGGCCAGAAAAACAACTCAAAACATTTTTGATTGCGAGTGCTAAGGTTCATCTAACATAGGATTCTAAAATGATTTCTAACGCCATATGAACAGTGCTTTATCAAAACTATGTCGGTGGGGTAGTCATTACCAGATGGCGCCGATTATGTTACTCATTTACGTCCCCCGGTACCCGGTACATACTCGTACATATATGTGTATTATGTATATGTATTAATTATTTCTTAAGGTTGTCTATTGCACACCTATTTTTACGAAACACAATCTAAGCATTCTTCTGCATCTTTTTCGATTATTTGCGGAATGAGTCAATTAAAAATTAATAAGATAGTGCCAAAGTCGATTATCAACCATATCGGTGTGTATATAATATTTGGCACTCACGTAGCGTAACACTCTCTTTTACATATTTTATTGATTCAAAAACAAGTGTGTGAACTATTTTTATGCAAACACAAATGAGCTGACTTGGATGCTTTGAGTTGAGCTTATCAGTTACCAAGCTGAACCATACAACAAGCAGCGTCTAGGCAACCCCCGAACAGCTGATAACGCTTTCGATTCGTACTGTTTGTCTTGATATTGATGAATTGCCTCAGAAATCAGAAAAACAAATTGACTTATAATAGCTTAAGGCAGAGCATCGCCTAGTCACTGTTTAATTCAAGCTTTGATTATAGTCAGAACGGTCGTTATAACGGTAATTCAGTGAACAAAGCGAAAATTGTTGTTGAAATCTGTATAAGAACATTTCAATCCAAAAACGTTTGCAAATTAAAATATTTTAGCGGTTTCGTGGTGAAAGTAACGTGATAGATAATACTTCAGAACTTTAAGGACAATTTATAAAACAATCACAATGTCTTGTGCGGTGAACAACGGTAAATGTCTAAGCTTGGTTGATTTGTACCAACAACTCTCCAAAATATTTATAGATCACTCGGTGGTAGACAAAATATTGAGGCGGTTACTTGATATGTGTATGTTAGTTTCGAAACAGTAGATCTCGAAGTATTCAAGCTTCAGTTACCCAACCACTAACATTTTCTGTGTTGCTGAAATTATAACTGGTCTAAATGAAAGAAAAAAATTAATTGAAGGCGAATTGCGAGAATAGAATAATTTTGTGGAATAATTTTTCAAGCAATTATAAGATTGTTGGCAAAACTCTCAACGATTAAAAAATGAGGTATTTTTATACATACAAAAATGTGTCGTCAAAACGAACCACTTCTGGGAACTAATTTTAAGCCAACAAAAGCAAAACAAGAAAAAACATTAACTTACCTACCCTTATACCCTTCACATGTGTATTTTTACAGCCTAATATGAAATGATCTTTATCTTGATTATCATCGGTTGGTTTAAATGTGAGGTATATGCTTTAGTGGTCCGATCTGAATAATATATACGGAAATTATAGTGGCGTTTTGCGTAATACTCCACGCCAAATTTCGTGAAGACACCTTATCAAATAAAAAAGTTTTCCATACAAGGACTTGAGTTGGATCGGTTAGTTCATATGAAAATTTTATGTTATAGTGGTCTGATATCGACAGTTTCGAACAATGATCAGCTTCTTGGAGTGAAAAGGTCGTGTGAAAAATATCAGATCTATGTGGTATGTCGGAGATGCTACAATCGGTTCATCTCGACACACTGATCATTTATAGATATATTTTATAGGGCTCTTACATACTATACATAAGTATACATATATTATGAATTTTATAAGACGCTTTTCAAAGTTTTCTCCAGGCCCAATTTATTATATTTATGTATTGCAATTGTTTATATTTTGTAAACACACTTATAAGGCGTTTTAACTCATATACATTTTTTTATTTTCAGACTCTAATAATGCCGTCACAAAGAGTCGGTCGAAAATTTTTCCTGACAAGAAATACAAACAGGTTCAACCAACGGGCAAAGAAGTGTCGGGGCTAACACATGAGTGTGGTGTGTTTGGAGCGATCGCCTGCGGTGAATGGCCGACTCAGGTTAGTAAACTACTAGCTTAATTTCACAATAATTAAAAACGTCGAAGATGTAAATAAACTTCAATATTATAATGATAGTTTTTAGGATTGGTGTCTGAAATCACAGCTTTTTCTGAATTTAGATAAATGTTCTCAAATCTCGTATGTGACCTTATCTTCTAGTTACAATATTTCCTACAACATGTTACTGATATCAAAGATCTTGGGGTAATCTTTGCCATTCGATTTTCCGTCAATAATCACATCAATTATATCGCTATACCGTCGAAATGCTTCCAAGTTTTTCGACCCCTATACGTTAAAACTATTGTTTGATTGTTTTGTTCGTTTTATCTTGAAGTATGCTATGTCCATCTGGAGACCATCTTGTTTATCGCTATTACCCCTTAAATAACTTGAAAATCGACGGTCCGTTCTCTGCCTTTCATTTTTTTTCAATGTAATTAATGACATTATTTGTTAGGAAAACTTAATTTCAATATTCAGCGTTGCCTTAGATCTATTTCTCCATTTTATTGTAAAAAGTAGAAAACTAAAATTGCGGATTAAGTTCTTTTATTTAAGTTATCTATTTGTTTAATCGTATTTTTATTATTTTATAATTCTAATTTAAATCATGTTTTTCTAATAGTAAGAAATAATGTTCATAGACTTAAGTCACTAAATAAATAAATAAATAAATAAATAAATAATTAAAGCTATATACATACATATAAATAAGTAAGGCTTTATAGAATTTTTATAGATGGCGTGTACTCGTATGTAATAAAAAATCTATGAAAATTCCATACAGCCTTACTTAAAAAGTCGAATATCTCGAGAAGTATTAATGATAGCGATTTTCACCTTGTACTTTTTTGTAGCAAAAAAAATTTCCTACAAGTTTGTCATGTATGTACATTTTTTCTATAGCTCTTGTCATTTACGAGATAAATGCGAGTTTCGTGGAAAAGTCAGGTTTAGAGCCCCGTACTACCTCGCCGGTGCGAATTTCGACTTTGTCGCAATGGGCACTTTTGTAGAGTGTACAATTCTGAGGAATATGTGTCTAAAGTCAAAGCGATGCCATAAAATGCCTCTGAGCTATAGAAATTTAAAGATAAAAATCACGATTGTCGTGTATTTTCAATGGAAAATTTTTACATGTCTTGGTCTAGGCCTTGATGTTAATATTAAGTGCTAAAATTTTCAGGGAATCTTTTTTAGGATATTTCCAAGGTAATTTCATGATGGGATTGAAAAAAATGAATAGTTCCAAAAGAAAAACCAACCTAGTGTGCATGCAAAATGTTTTTTCTAAAAAGCGAAAATAGGAACCATACCGGATTCTTAAGATGTTGGAACATCTCTCCGATTCAAAAAGTCTTTTAAGTTGAAGCTACAATACTTACCCACACATCGTTATTAGATTTTGTTGAGGCTCATCCGTTTCAGTAAAGTGATTATTCATATAAATAAATATTGAAAATTTAAATGAGTGTAATAAATGGGAAATATTTAAAAACAGTTTATGTTTTTCTCACTTAATCACGATTAATAATCTAAATCCGATAGTAACAAAGTGCTTCGAATATGTTATACTGATTAACTGATCAAAAGTAGCTAGTTGTCTATGTGCGAAATTTTGTAACGCCACCGAAGTCTGGTTTTATAGTCACGCTGTTCAACACGTGAGTGAATCTTACTTAAGACTATATAATACATATTATAAGAATCTATAAATAATATAAATTATCAGTGGATATCTCTTTCAAAATTGTAGTGTACAAATAATGTTTACGGAATAAGAAAATTGTCAAAAAAATATGTATATGTAATTATTAAAAAGGTTAAGTGGAGGTATAGAAAACACATAATGTGAGCAAAAAATAGTAATACTTTTTGTTTTAAATTTCGCGGGAGAACCCATTCGTCGAAATATGTAGTGTTTTTGATTGGTACAATCTCTTCAAGGAAAGGAGAGAGAACGCGTTGACGACGAACCACAGCCATCAACATCAACTGATGATCAACACATCAGATAAACCTTTTTGAAACATCATTAAATTATTAAATTATTTAAATTTAATATTAATATTAAATTTAATATTAAAAATTCCACCTACCAGGATGTCAGGAAACGTATTATTACTGGCAATGAGTCTTGATTCTATGCTTGCGATACGGAACAGACGATCAATCGGCCGAATACCGTGGAAAAAGTTAACCGAAGCCAAAAAAATCACATCAAAGCAGGTGAAAAATGAAGGTTATATTAACAGTTTTTTTTCGATTATCGAGGTGTGTTGCACTCCGAATTCCTTGCAAACTGTCAGCACGGAATACTATTTGAGTGCTATAAGTCGTTTGTGTGAAGCTATTGTAAAAAGAGGTAGAAATTATGAGGCGACAGCTCCTTGTTTTTGCACCACGATAAAGCACGTTCGCATACTGCATTGATTCTTCGTGAGTTTTAGCCAAAATTTCAACCAATATCTTGCCGCAACCACCGCATTCGCCTGACTAAGGTCCGTGCGATTTCTGGCTCTTCAGCAAACTCAAACGACCGGTCCGGGGAAACCTTTTTAAGTTAATTCAAGACAGTAATCGTGAATAGTTACGCGCATTGAAGGCTATTTTAAAATTATGAACAAGGTTTTACTATTTTTAGCTTAAAGTAATATGATGACTACGGATCTTAAAACAATCATTAATTCTTTGTAGTACTGTTGCTATTACAACTAGTGACGTATGTAAATTACATGTCGGTAGCGATCTATCAAAGTAGAAAAAATTATTAAATTTATAAAAAGACAGAAAATAAAGTTTTATTATAAAATTAGTTAGTATATGGGCAACGATTGTTTAGTAAGACGATATCGTAGATATCATAGTACACATTGCTGCACTTGAACATTTGTATAAACTTTTCTCGAACGGTGAAGTTCTGCAGTTTAGAGTGAGTTGAGAGCTTTAGCTCATGGTGAATCGGTGGTACATGGTAAGGATTGTATAAACAACTTCAGTTTCAAATCAAGGCTTTTGAATTCGCTTGTAAAATAAAGTCGTTTTTTGACACCGGTAAATGCTTCCCTGACTTTGTTTCTTGCCTTGCTACAATATATTCTATACATACTATATTATGTTGGGCTGCGCCTATTATTATCCTTTCCTTATTTGTTCTTTTAATAGTATTTTTTAAGTTGGTGTTGGGTGCCAGTTATCAAAACTGCTTTCTCAGCCAAATATATGCATTCAACCTTGACTATATTATGCGAGTATAGCTGTCATACAAACTTCACTGATTAAAACTAAGCCCTTCTATGAAAAACTTCTTTATGAATTCGGTGCAACTGAAGTTAACGTTTTTTCTTTAGTTTTCCTTCCTTCGCTGTATTAAAGCCTATCTTATTGGTACAGTTGGAATCTAATAGTTGTTTCGGCGATGTGAAGAATCCAAGTGTATCGAAAGTAGCTAGTTTAGAAGCGGACAGTATACTTCTATCATAATTTATTTTCTTCGGAGTTATTTCACCTAGAACCGTAGATTTGTGCCTACTAGATAACAGTCAGGTCGGGACCGGATCGGACCGTACCGGAGTCTGTATCCTTTCTAATGCGTGATCCTGGTGCTGAAAATACCAGAAATAAAGGGAATAACAATGGCATGAACACCTGATGGATGAAGTTAACCAACTTATAAATGGATTCACTTATTCAGTAGAAAAAGAAACATTTATTAATTATTATCATTATTGTGACGTAATTAAAAGTCTAGTCATTTTGCTCTGATTCGTGTGCAACATGCAAACAACCAACGTTCGTGCATAAATTTGACACAAATAAACAAAGTCGGAGCTGATGACGTACATAAATATATTGTTTACAATTTTTATGTTTTTGGAATCCAAAGCAAAAATAGTGTTGTAATGAGTTTAAGACGGCGGGCCCACAAAGAAGTTCAGTATGTGTGACTTCTGCGTATGCCTCTTACATTATCAGCATTGACGTCAGTAGTTGAGGGGTACAGTTAATAATGACATGTTTAATTAATTGATCGCATCCATCGCGGGATCTATGACCAGCTATGCGTTGAGCCTCTGCGGCTTATCAGCATTGTGCGTTGCTTGCTTGGGGTCTAGAGATTTTGTAATTGCTTTTGTTTACAATTCTTTAACATGACAATACGGGTTGTTATTGTTACAGTCTTCAATTACGTCAAACCAGTGAACTCATTTATCGGCCCATGTACTTGCTGGTGAGGCGACCAGTTGCTTGCCCAGTTTAGTATGCCGTTTTATTGAAAATTTGCAAGATTATGAATGTTGAACCAAATCCTGATTTTTTCATTGCGTTTCCAGATTGATATTGCTCAGTGCATTTTTCTGGGGTTGGTAGCACTACAGCACCGTGGACAGGAGTCGGCCGGCATCGCCACAAGTTTAGGAAAAACTGCCAAGAATTTTAATATTCACAAAGGAATGGGAATGATAAGTAATCTCTTCAATGATGATGCGATTCGAAAATTAAAAGGCAACCTAGGCATTGGCCACACCAGATATTCGACAGCAGCTGCATCGGAGATGGTGAATTGCCAACCATTTGTTGTGCACACTGCACATGGAGCTGTGGCGATCGCCCATAATGGCGAACTGATCAATTGCGAATCTCTGCGTCGTGTGGTGAGTATATGATATTTTAAATTCGTTTTCTTTTCTCACTTTCAATGCTTTAAGGTCTTGGAGCGCGGTGTTGGCCTATCCACGCACAGTGATAGTGAGTTGATTGCCCAATCATTATGTTGCGCACCTGAAGATGCCAGCGAACACGATGGACCCGACTGGCCAGCTCGTATACGCCAGTTCATGACACTTGCGCCACTGTCATACTCGTTAGTCGTCATGCATAAGGATAAGATCTACGCGGTACGCGATTCCTATGGCAATCGACCGCTCTGCATTGGCAAGATAGTCCCAATCACTCTGGGGCATGGAAAGCCAGAAGATGCACCCGCCGAGGGTTGGGTAGTATCAAGTGAAAGTTGCGGCTTTCTTTCCATAGGTGCTCGTTACGTACGCGAAGTAGAACCCGGTGAGATTGTAGAGTTGACAAAAAACGGCTTCCGTACAGTGGACATTGTGGAACGTCCGGATTACAAGAAAATGGCCTTTTGTATTTTTGAGTATGTGTATTTTGCTCGCAGCGATTCTACGTTTGAGGGACAAATGGTATACTCGGCACGTTTGCAATGTGGTAGGCAATTAGCACGAGAATGGCCTATCGAAGCAGATATTGTCAGCTCAGTGCCTGAATCGGGTACAGCGGCAGCACACGGCTATGCCAAGGAGGTAGACAAACATATATAGTCAAAATTTCGTTCTCACTTATTTAGCTTCATTTCGGTTTCAGTCCGGCATACCATTTGCCGAGGTGCTTTGCAAGAATCGTTACGTCGGTCGCACCTTTATTCAACCTTCACCGCGACTACGGCAGTTAGGTGTTGCAAAGAAATTTGGCGCGCTCGCAGTTAATTGTGAAGGGAAGCGTGTTGTTCTTATTGACGACTCGATTGTTAGGGGAAACACTATTGGTCCCATCATCAAGCTGCTGCGAGACGCTGGTGCCACGGAGGTGCATGTCCGTATTGCTAGTCCACCGCTTATGTACCCTTGCTATATGGGAATCAATATACCAACTAGAGAGGAGCTTATTGCGAACGAGTTGGAACCCGATGAACTGGCGGAACATGTCGGTAAGTCGACCACCTGCGGACTGCTATACCTTCTTTTTTATACCATAAAATGTGATTCGTAGGTGCGGATAGTTTAAAATACTTGAGTGTGGCTGGACTCATTACAGCTGTGGAAATAAACAAGACAAATACCAATCCCATTAAAGCGGGATACTGCACAGCTTGTCTGACTGGAGAGTATCCTGGAGGACTACCTGAAGAGCTCAGCTGGTAGCACCGATTGTTTTTCTTAAATAAAAAGAAAACATTCTGCATTTAAGTATTCATAGTTTACTATATACATATATAAAAGAAATCAATTAGACTTATTTATTTGTATTTTTGTATCTTAATTTTTTCTAATCGACTTATTTTAAATCCATATTGAACAAAAAATATTTAAAATATTGGTCACCATCTACCAGGAAAAATTAATATGTTTTCGTTAGCCGGAGCCATGCACTTGGCTGCAAAGTTCGCCATCAGACTCCGTGAAATCCGAAACATTAATGCCCAGTTTTACAGTTCATACTTAAGTTATGCTTAAATACTGAAAATGGTAATTAAGTAATAGCTGATTATTTTTGAATTGTTTTGAGTTTTCAGTTATTTGTCGAAAGAAGAATAATAAGAAATAAGAAATCGGATTGGAATTTCCACCAGTTCTGATAGGAGCTCCGACTCGCTAGCGGTGAAATCCGGGGTTCTTTGGTTCTTTTCATCCATTTTCGATAGATAGAACTTTCCTCGCAAATTTATGTATTGTCTGTTATAATTTCAATATTTAAAGCATATTTTTATGAATGACATTTGTAAAACATATGTATGTATGTTGCCCATAACGTTGCCATATGTCATAATAAAATTTTATAGAAATTAAGCATTGACGGTAAAACCCAAACGACTACTCAGTCTGCAACAATGCTTAGCTAAGATTTTATTTGGGCACAACTTAATTATGGCCTGTGGAACCGCCAATAAAGGTTCCAGAGAGAGACTTTCTGCAATCATCTCTAAGTTCGGCTGCATCCTTTATAACTTGGATCACTGTGTCGCGAAGCCTTCTTTTAGTGATATCTTCTCCGCGCATATATCTCTGAGAAATATGTGGATGAGGCGGAGTCGCTGGAGAAGGACTCAGTGATCGAAGCTCATGGAGAAGGTTGAAGAGACCTCTCAATCAACCCTAGTTTCAGGCTGCCAGACCAGTGTAGTGTATTTCAAGCAGATGTGGAAGTCATCAAAGTAGATTTAGATTTACTTCTTGAATCGGAGTTTGCATCCACTCCGATAGCGGATGAGTTGCTATGCAGACTATTCAATAGGAACGAATGACCTTACTAGCGATAAGATCAAGCTACTTCCATATTAAACTTGTCCAGGTTCCTATCTACAGCAGATTAGTTGGACATTGTAAAGCGGAAGAGCTTGTAAGAAAGGGCATTCTGGCCCAAATTCCATCAGGATGAGAACGGGCAGGTCTTTCACTGTGTTCGTGGATTCGGGCCTCGCGCGAGCTTAGCGAGCGTTGCTCAACGTCCACGAGCTCGTGGGGTTGCGAGAGCCTTCTGGCTCAGAGTGGAACGCAAAATATTTATTGTACTGCTAACTCTTACATAGGTTCGCAACGTTTCAATGAAAGGTAATCTAACTTGACACTGTTCCATTGGCATTCACGAGGTGAAGCTGAAATTTTCGGAGACTGCAGCTTGTTAAAGTAGCAAAGAGGAAGATAAGGGGGAAACAGCTACTTTCTTTCCTAATGTCCAATTTTCGCCAGAATACAGTTAAAGCATTTCGTTTGCCATTCTTTCTACAAACCCGGCGAATTGGCTGCAATTTACATTAGCCGCCCCAATACATATATGGCAGGCTCCAGCTGCTTCGCCCAAAGCGACGGTCTTTATGATCCACCTAGGAGGTCTGGGTATCACAAGGGCCAAGTGACTTTCGCTGTCTACGTTGGATTACTCCTGAGCTTGTGTACAGCTGCTGCCATACGCCGATGATATTGATATCATTGGCCTCAACATCTGCGCCGTTAGTTCTGATTTCTCCAGATTGGATAAGAAAGCGAAGCAAACGGTCTGGTAGTGAATCAGGGCAATTCGAAATATCGCCTGTTAAACAGTTGTCGCACTCGCGACTTGGCTCCCACGTCACTGTTGATAGTTATGACTTCTAAATCGTAGATAATTTCGTTTATCTTGGAATCAGTATTAACACCAACAACAATATAAGCCTCGAAATCCAACGTTACTTTGGACTGAGTAGGTAATTGAGAAATAAAGTCCTCTCCCGATGAACAAACACCAAAGTTTATAAGTATTATCCTCGTACAGATATATAGTCTCTGTTGGAAAGACCAGATGGATAAGGACCTGGCCACAGTTGGAATATCCAGTTGGCATCAAACTGCGAAAAGGAAGACTGACTGTTGCGCTGTTGTAAACTTGGCTATAAACGCGTAAGCGGTGTCTACACCAATAAGGAAGAAGAACCTAACCTACTAAAAATGGATTTTGAACCCTTTCGCTTATTTGACTGTTAATTGGAGCAGTAAATAAGTGAGGCTTGGTTAACCTTGTATGTTATGCATTGACCTGGCTGGTTAAATTATACGTAAAAGTCGAACGATATCCTCATATGGCTTTACATTATGTCTATCTGCTTTGTTCACAACATCTGTTGTGAATGACATTAATACATTTGTATATTTTCTGACTCAAATATAAAAATAAATTTTTTAATATTTTTGAAAAGTAATAGTTTGAAAATGCGACACTAACTACTAAGGGAAATATAAGGGATCCTTTAGTGATTTTTACCAAATTATGAGAGAGTCAAAGAATAACTCATTGAAGTATTTACCTTACTAATAACATATTCATTCAAATTAGAAAAAAAAAACTCATTGGTTATTACTGTATTTTATATGAAAGCACGGTTACATCGTCCTCTCTCCGACTCATTAGCCAAAATATGTTAAACTGACATTTTTTATTTTTCATCACCTTTATGAGACGCAATTCAGGGTACACGTTTTACCAGTGGGGTTCTGCCGAAAATTCACTTTGCCACTTAAAACAACGTATCTGCCACTTTAAATGCAAATTCATAAAAGTCATACGACATAATTATCCTGTCACAGGATTACGGCTGTTTCGAGTGTGCTGTTATTATGATATCCCAGCTCCCCTGCCACCTTAAACATACTTATATGCGCTCTATATTATCCGCCGAATATCATTCCGGGCACAAGCACTGGTACACAAACGTCTGCAAAAGAAAGTGGATAATCACACAGACCTACACAAATATACCGAACGACACTTCATCTTGCCTCCTTGCTGTCATTAAATGTTTTTCCTTTTCTTATATCCTTGCCATTTTTTAATTCATTCGCTTATTGTGGTTGCAAAATAAAAACTGCAATATGTTGGCTATGATGTGATAACTTTGAGAAGCTGCTTCGGCACTGGAATTAAGTATTAGGGGGTGTTCAAAGTAGTCATAAAAGTAAAATGCGCACAAACAAAGAACAGGACAAAAACAATCAGCGGCTAAAAAAATTGCAAACAATATTTTGCTAAGCTTAAAAAAACAATGAATCAGGATATGCGGAGGGTGGTGGATAAGTGGGTGCAATGATGTGAAAAGAAGCGCGGTCGAATGACTAAACGCTCTACGCGTCTTTAATCCGCGTGTCTAAGAGAACCCTTAGAACATAAAACTTCAACGAATGTAGTCGTAGGTATCTAACTTCATAAGCGTGTTTTTGGTTAAGTAAGGGGACATACCTACGTCGTCTTTGTGCTTAGTAAAGTTTTATTATAACTCATATAGTAGCAACGTCTTCATGTGGATGCAAAATCATTAATATAAATGATGATACGAGAAAAATTTGCATCAAATGAATTGCAAGTAAGAGTGGCAAATGCGATCGAACTTGAAAATCTATTTTTCTTTTAACTACTACTGAATTTGAATTAACGGACATATAAAAAGCAGGGAAAAGTTTTTAACCAGAGGCTAAAAATATGGATTATCAAAATCATATTTTCTTAAAAAAGTCTTACGATCCGTAGAAATAACCGTATAATGAGTGCTGGCCTTAAATTGCTCGAACAAAAAAAACTCTTTTTCCAATTACTCAAAATATTAAAATTCCGCTATTGTAAGTTTGGCCATAAATATACCCTGATCAGGGTATATTAAGTTTGCCACGAGGTCTGTAACACCCAGAAAAAAGCGTCGGAGACCCTATAAAGTATATATATAAATGATCAGTATGTCGATTTAGCCATGTCCGTCTGCCTGTCTGCCCGTCTGTATATATACGAACTAGTCCCTAAGCTTTTAAGATATCGTTTTGAAATTTTGTAAACATCATTTTCTCTTCAAGAAGCTTCTCTTTTGTCGGAAATGCCGATATCGGACTACTATAACATATAGCTGCCATACAAACTGAACGATCGGAATCAAGTTCTTGTAAGGAAAACTTTTGCATTTGACAATTTATCTTCACCAAATTAGGTACAGATTATTTTCTAAGGCAAAAATGTAATCTCCGAAGAAATTGTTCAGATCGGTTAACTATAGCATATAGCTACCATACAAACTGAACGATCGGAATCAAGTTCTTGCATGGAAAACTTTTGCATTTTACGTGATATCTTCAAAAAATTTGATATAGATAATTTTCTAAGGCGAGAATGTAATCTTCGAAGAAGTTGTTCAGATCGGCTTACTATAGCATATAGCTGCCATACAAACCGAACGATTGGAATCAAGGGCTTGTATGGAAAGTTTTCGCATTTAACGTGGTATCTTCACAAAATTTTACATGGATTACTGGTTAAGGTTATAATATAATCTCCTAAAAAATTGTTCAGATCGGTTTACTGAACTGTTGATATATGGTAATTGGGATTGTTATTGGCACAATCGACACTAAGCCACATCTCCTAGATGATTGCATTTGTTAAAAATAGGGTATTTTTTAGACGTATGGTTTTCATTGAGATGTTTTTGACTTAATTTATGGTCAGTTTGCTTCTCCAGAGCAAAAATTGAATTAATTATTTATTATCAAAAAAACCGGACTGGTTTCCGCCACACATCATGCGCAGCGTACAATATGCGGTCGACGTCATCTCCTAGCAGAGTCGGTTATTCGAGCAACCATATATCGGTTTCACACCATGTATACTCTAGTGTAGGGGCGGATCCAGAGATAGTTCTTGGAGGGGAAATAAACATTTTCTTGAAACATGAGGATTAGTGTATTAAATATAGTAGTATTTATACAGTTTAATGCCATAATCTCAAATTGACCTTCTAATATAAAATCCTACTAAATTGAAAAAACACATCATAAATCGTAGACTTGCGGGTGACATACTTTATTGCAATGTATAATACTGTAATCAGTTCGTGTATTGAATAGAAAAACTTCACAAAACAAAGCGATGCAGGCCAAGTTTTGAGAATCTTTCGATAACTTCCTCTGCAGTGACTTCAATGTCATAATGCGTGTGCAGTAACGCTAAGCCGATGAATCTGTCTTGAAGTATGTTTATTCTCAGCCACGTATTCATGCGCCGAAGTGTCGAAAAAGCTCGTTCAAAGCTCACATTCGTCATAGGAAGTGTGCAGAATATGCGAAGAAAACTATGAATTATGAGGTATAGGTCCACATCGCAGTTGTTGAACGTTTTCAATGCAGTAGTCGATAACTTGTTGTCTTTTGACTTTTGCTTCTTCCTCCAATAGCAATGCCAGTGATAAAGTTTACCTTTGGTTTTGTTTCGTCAACTTAAAGTTCTGCCGCCAATTTTGCCGTGTTTGATTAAATGGCTGAAAATGTTTGTCGGCTTTTTCCCTCATTTCCTCCCTCTGAAGAAGACGCGAATAGTCCATCTGACATCGCACGCAACAATTGGAGCTGAGCATATCTACTTTGTGGAATGTTTAGCGGAAGGATCTTGGTTTGCGAGCTTAAAAAATCCAACTCGTGTAATTATTGAAGCCGAGCGATCGTCAAGTACGTTCGGTGAATGGACCCAGCACGAAGCTTGCCACCGATCTGCATTTTTCATAAAAAAATTTTCTTGCGAGACGAAGCTCACTTTTGGTTGAATGACATCATAGGTCCAGTGCTATGTAGTTAGAATGCAAGATGACAACGGAGATCCAACTTTATTTGTTATATGAGAAGGAAATAAATAATTAACTGTCAACTTTATAACACGTTGTGGCATCATGTTAACTACCTTAGTGAGCTTAAACGTTAAATCCATTTTCGTCTCATGTAAGAAGCGTCTTGTTTATCCGAAATGTAAGCATAACAAGTAAGGAAGGGCTAAGTTCGGGTGTCACCGAACATTTTATACTCTCGCATGATAAAGTGATAATCGAGATTTCATTATCCGTCATTTACATATTTTTCAAATACCGTATTTCTGTAAAGCTTTATTCCGCTATCATCATTGGTTCCTAATGTATATATTATACAGAGAAGGCATCAGATGGAATTCAAAATAGCGTTATATTGGAAGAAGGCGTGGTTATGAACCGATTTCACCCATACATTACATGTCACCAGGGTGTTAAGAAAATATTATATACCGAATTTCATTGAAATCGGTTGAGTAGTTCCTGAGATATGGATTTTGGTCCATAAGTGGGCGACGCCACGCCCATTTTCAATTTTTAAAAAAACCTGGGTGCAGCTTCCTTCTGTCATTTCTTCCGTAAAATTTAGTGTTTCTGACGTTTTTTGTTAGTCCGTTAACGCACTTTTAGTGATTTTCGACATAACCTTTTTATGGGAGGTGGGTGTGGTTATTATCCGATTTCTTCCATTTTTGAACTGTATATGGAAATGCCTGATGGAAACGACTCCATAAAGTTTGGTTGACATAGCTATAGTAGTTTCCGAGATATGTACAAAAAACTTAGTAAGGGGCGGGGCCACGCCCACTTTTCCAAAAACATTACGTCCAAATATGCCCCTCTCTAATACGATTCTTTGTGTCAAATCTCACTTTAATATCTTTATTTATGGCTTAGTTATGACACTTTATAGGTTTTCGGTTTCCGGCAATTTGTGGGCGTGGCAGTAGGCCGATTTTGCCCATCTGCGAACTTAACCTTCTTATGGAACTAAGGAATATGTGTACCAAGTTTCATCATGATATCTCAATTTTTACTCAAGTTACAGCTTGCACGGACGGACGGACGGACAGATGGACGGACAGACGGACGGACAGACAGACATTCGGATTTTAACTCTACTCGTCACCCTGATCACTTTGGTATATATAACCCTATATCTGACTCTTTTAGTTTTAGGACTTACAAACAACCGTTATGTGAACAAAACTATAATACTCTCCTCAGCAACTTTGTTGCGAGAGTATAAAAATTGTCGCAGCTAGTATGATGATAATCCACAAGCCATTGTTGGGACGCCATTACATCCTTAAAAAGTAACGGTTTGGTATGCTCTAGTATGAGAGGGAATCATAGGACCATATTTCTTCAAAAATGATCTCGGTCATAATGTTAAATTCAATGTCATAGAGACGTGATTAATAACTTGTTCGTGTATTGGAGGATGTTGATGTTGATCATCCTTGGTTCCAACAAGACGGCGCTATATGCCATACAACTAACGAAATAATCAATGTACATATTGAAGAAAACTTTTGGTGAATACATTATCACGCGTCGTGGACTTGTCGAGTGACCTACAAAATTATTCGACTTAACACCGCTGAACTATTTTTTGTGGGATTATTTTATGTCAACTCGACAGTCTACGTAGATAAGCTCGATACGATTGTTGCAAAAATGATCGAAGTTGCATATCCTTGTCTTTATAATAAAATTAAGTTCTTGCCCATGACAATAAACTACATGCATCTAATTTTTTCTTGAAAACCACATGTCTAAAAACTGCACCCTTCTGCGAAGTGAAAGAAGTGATTCGTGGTGTTAGTTACTAAAAGTATGTAACTGATATAGAATTTGCAGGTAATTTAATAAGTCCGTAGGGTAAGTGGCAAAATAAGAAAATTTTGACAAACCTCGATTATTTTTAAGCATAGTTGCCCCCAATGGTGATACATCCAGTATAGTAATTTTCCAACACCGATACAATATTTATAGTACATTTACTCTTTCTTATCAAAATAGGCCCCAGTTTCAGCGATTACTTCATCATATGGACTTGATTTACTTTCCAGCAAGCATTCTTTTGAGATCTGAAAACAGGAAAAAGTCGCTTTGGGCTTAATTTGGAGAATACGGTGGGTATGTAAGCACTGCAAAGCCCAATTCATTAAATTTTGCCAACGTTTTCATCGATTTGAGACACGGTGCATTGTCTTGACTGTGAGTCACGGTGGATTCGCTTTGCTCAGAGCTTTTGCAATCTCAAATGTTTGTGTAAAATAGAAAGAACACTACCATTTGATATCTTTACAATGTCAGCTATCGCTCAAGCCTCATTTGTGGATTTGCTTTGCTGTTTGATGGAATAACAGCCACTTTAGTCCATCACTCAACTTTTTAGAAAACAACCAGCCAGAAGAACACAATTAAAGTGCTTGAACTTAACTCTCAACAATATCCATGTTCATAAAGTTAGATATATTGGAGCTCACATTAGAATTAAATACTGACTTAAATAAATGATTATCTTACTTGCTTCCTGTAAGTGTTCGATTTCTCATGGAACTTATTGTTCATTACATGCAATTTAAGTTAAATATTTTTCTAATATCAGAAAATATTTTGCGCTTAATACTTGGCTTAAAAATTTTTAATATGGCTTTAGTTCCTCATAAGAACTAACCTGAACCACATGAGTTTCCTAAAATACAAAAAAGAAAGAAAAACTTGACTGCCAGCATCCACAAAGCTACGCCCACGAGCAAGAAATAAAAACAATTGCCCGCAATATAAACAACCGTTGTGGCAGAGGGCGGGCTTAGAAGCAATTGTAAACAATATTAGTGGAGGATTGGCGTTGAAGTATGTAGAGCTAAAAGAAAGGCCATGCGCCGCAAAACATGCTTTATTTTTTTAATATCCAGCAAAAGCAGCGGAAAAGAGCTTGGGAATGGGAAAGGTGCCAGCCGAAGAAACTGTGTGGCAAATGGCAACACTAACGCACGCTGGAGTGAATAACAGTCGGGCATTTCCCTCACAGCCCACTAGAAGTTGGCTTCAGAGGAAAAGCATTACATTGGAGGATATCAAGTATTCAGTCTGTTAGAAAACAGCGCTTGGCTGTGTTTGTACTGTGAGTGCTGCCTGCACTAAAGTTATGTAAATTAATGTTTACTTAAGTTCTTTTTTCCGGTTTATTATTTTTTTGGAGGACGTCTTTTGCTGGCTCCCAAATATTTAAAGCGCTGATACGGCTACAGTTGAAACATTTTATGCACTCAAACACCAAGCAGCCAAGCAGCTAATATAATGTGCATGTATACATATATATATCACACATACATACATTTGTTTATTTATACAAATACGTTTACATTTTTATATATTCAAATGCACTCATTCGCCATGGTGTCGGCTTAATAAACCGTGCAGTGTATTATTTCGTATCTAAATAGCCCAAATCCAAGGGACATAAGTTGAGTTGATTTAAAATGCCCAAATTTTGAAGAAGATCTTACGAAGGTATCTTAAAGACAGTGAACGACCTTTAAGGAGAGGAAGTCACCTCTCGAGCAGCGCAGCGCGAAATCCATAGTTGGACCAGATCTATTAAATGCAAGCTACAATGAAATTCTAAACGTTTAAATGATCGGACGACTGGTATCTTTATGCAGACGAAATCGAAACCGCACATAATACCCACAGAGGCAGGCGCAAATTAGCACAAATTATGATGCGAGCACAGACATTAGTGGACTCACACGGGCTTAGCCTACGCATGAAAGAAACGAAGCTGATCCTACTTATTAAGAAACACATTCCGCTGGAGCTGCAGACATAGGTTCATTCAGAAACTATCCAAACGACGGCAACCCTAAAAAACCTTGGTATAATGATGGATGACAAACTCACGTACTGGACTCATAATCAGAATGCTGCTAAGAAGTTAGTCAATATAACCGAGGCCCACTTTCTAGTAGAATGGAAAAAAAATATCTGCCGAAACGGTAAAGACGAAACGTGAAAAACGTTAACGGAAAGTACTTGCTAAGGTGCAAAGCCCAGTAGCTCTAAAAATTATATGGGCGTACTGCTCTGCATCCGAATCAGTCCTAGTGAAAAGCAGCGTTATTTCAACAGATCAGCTCGCTAAGCAGAGAAGACAACTGTGGTTACGTAATAAACACGTAAGAGAAATACACATGTCCACAAAACAACAGGCTAGGAAGTAAATACTTGAACTCTGATGATATCGGTGGACAAGGAAGGACAAGAAAGATGGATCTCTAAACTAATCAAAGATCTAGAGATGTGGTTCTGTTGGAAATACGGCGAGGTGAACAAATATAAGACAGGTGCTCTCCGGTGACGGTATTTCCAAAAATACGAGTACAGCATGCAAAAAGTGAAGTCCTGCGTGAATTTGCGGAGACCATTAGGCGATGCAAACTCTGACTTTTTAAGTGCCGCCGATGAAATGAAGCACGAATAACTTTAGAAAACAGGTTTGAACAACTCAATGTGAAAAATTTGGTGAAGAACGGTTATAATTTTCTTTGGCGACGGCAACTGGCCGCAAATTGCCTCGTATGTGGAAAGTAAAAGCAAAACGGTCTCGCGCTTTTGCCATGATAAGAAGGGGGTTGTGAGTTAGTGGCCACACACACACTCACGTAGGATGACGATCCCTATATGGTGCAAAGTCATTTTAAGCCCTACTTCCGTCCTAAATCAAAAAAAAAACTTCAGTTTTAAGAGAGTCATAGGTGTAAAATAATAGATCTCTCCGATAAATTAGTTCAACAGATTCTCTGATTTTGTTTTGCCAATATTGTGGTATATTCATTCCAATATATTGTTCTGAAGTCCGAGCTCGATGTATTTTCTCGAATCCACTCATTCTCTCGAATATGTCATATGTCTTTAATTACCTTTTCAGTACCCAAGTTTTACTTAAGTAATCTTACAACCGGAAGTATTAAACTGGCCAAATGCCTCCTTAAAGTTCTTTCCGTCCATTATTGAATAGCTTCATTTCCAACTTTTCAAAGAAGTTATGAGGGTTTTGAGCAAAACTAAACTCTTAAAAATTTTGCAACCGATTCTTTATACATTTCCTAGTAAGAGGTAAAGCATACTAATTTATCACAGCATTTTGCCATTCCTATGCACTGTGCGCAGCTTTTTATTTCAAGAAAGGGCCATCGAGGTTTAGAAGAAGCGCCAGCAGAGGTTACTGCAAAGGCGTTCCTGAAATGTAAATTAGGTAATGCAAAGAAAAAACTGCAAAAAGAGACTGTTAAATTAGATGACGGCAAATGAAAACAACAATAAAGTCGACAGCCTGCCTGCTCACTGGGCGTTGGTATGGATGCTACAGAAAATGCAATAAATTTTCGCAAACGCATCGTTTACACCTTTCATTGGCAGTAACAAGACCCAATGTATAATATTCTAAGTGAAGAAATATTACTTAAAGTTTTCCCCATATGTACAAATGCCTAATGTATGTATGTAAGGTTTGTAAGATTTGAGCAAGCACACAGTCCTGCAATTTAATAATGCGTCTTTGAGTCCTCGACGCATAAAAAAATTAAATAAAATCCTCATCCTTTACAAAGAACCCGCAAACACACACACACACTCATCTGCTTCAGTGTAAATATTAGTGAGTTTATAACTTACATAATAATATCCTTAAGTAAATATTTTGTATTTATTCGCTTGGGCAGAAAATGATTGCAAATGCATGCAAATTAAATGGCGAATGCTGCCGCGACCGAGCTCGCTTTTCGCAATGTTGTTTTTATTGCTTCATTCCACGTGCTGAGGCTGTAGACAGAGCCATTAACAGCCCAGAATGTGAGTAGGTCACTGACGCACATAGGAGCATTTGGTCTCAAAAACCGGACAAAATTAATTTAAAGTGATTTTATGAATGAAAATGAATAAAAATGTATTATTGAATTTAATAATATGTGACCTGGTCTAAGAAAAGGGAGCTAACGTGCGAAAACTAGTTTTCTGGGAAACAGCTGTTAAAAATAAACAACTCGTTTCGTCAGTTTCTCGTTATCTCCTAACACCTTGACACCTAAGCCCCCTTTCCGTAGACCAGGTCTCATATATTAAAATAAAATGAGTAAGGAAGGGCTAACTTCGGGTGCAACCGAACATTTTATATTGAATATTTTTGAGAAGGGGGTAGTACCGACCAGATTTTATCTACTTTTGCTCAGCCCACATACTACTAATATGCCACATACTCAAAAAATGTTCCCTGGGTTTCATGAAGGTACCTTATGTACAATCACCAATCATATGAAGCAAGGTCAAGTGGATGTTCGAAATTCTTGATAATAGTTGTGGCCCAAATATTGGCGGATATATCCAGCAAAAAGTCTCCTATAAGTTCGAAAATCTTTATATTATGTATATGGGGGCTCAGGGAAATATTGACATATCATATACTAAATTTAGTCGAAATCGGTCTGTCGGGTCCTGAGATATGAGATTTCACCAAAAAGTTGGCGGGCCACGCCCATTGTCAAGTTTTCATACCGGCTCCTATAGAGCCCCCTTATATACCACCTGTCTAGAATAATTTAGCAGGATTTCAGTACTCATTTTATGCAGGTGACCAACCTAATTCAACGCTCTTTTTCTTAAGGGGGGGGGGAAAGATGGGGAAAATGCTTAAGTTTATATGTTAGGTAGAAACCTTGTAGTTTAGTAAAAAAAATAATTTATAGCTCGACCTCCCCCGACACTATAACAAAAATTAATTAACTAATTTCTAAGAAATTAAAAAAAATTTTTAGTGTTTTGTTTTCCCGAAAAAAACAAGATAATACATTAAGTAAATTAATCTTTATATTATTAATATTAAATACATATCATGTTGTCCAGAATCCATAAAAAATATTTTCAGAAATTCACTTCACGCAACACAAAAAACCACTTGCAATTTCGAGAACAATAGAGAGTATCGCGAATAAGGAAGTGCCATATAGCGAGCTGAAGGTCAATAATTTAATCGGTTTATTGTAGTACGGTTACTTAGGTAGTAAAAACAATCAGTTTTGAGTAGCATCGCTGGAGTTTGTAATTCTCACTTTTGTCCGGATTTTGAAGGAAAATGCTCCTATGTGTGACGGTGGCAATGGCTCTTGCTTTTTTTCTTTAAACATACTAAATATTTACATTATCGCTATTAACAAATACTATTTTAGGTAATAAGGACAGCTAGCGCGCACCAAGGTTCGAAGAAAACCGAAAAAAATCATAGTAAAATTACGTAAATTTTTGGAGTCGTCGACGTAAGACTGTTAGTGGTGATCCGTTTACCAATCTGTTTTCAGAATTATACAAATATGCTTTTATTTATAGTGATTATTACGAGGTGTGTTCAAAAAAATCGCGAATTTTGTGTTTTTTCAAAAAGTATTTATTTATTCATGAATATCTATTTTGTCCCCTTCAAAGTAATCCCCATGAGATATTATACACTTGTGCCAACGGTTTTTCCAATCTTCGAAGCACTTCAACAAATCATTTTTCCTTTCATGGGTCTCTTCAGTTTAGGGAACCAGAAAAAGTCACAGGGGGCCAGATCTGGGGAATACGGTGGCTGCGGCATCATTAGTGTGTTGTTTTTGGCCAAAAAGTCGCGCACAAGCAACGATGTGTGAGCAGGGGCGTTATCGTGGTGCAAAAGCCAATTTTTGTTCTTCCACAAATCCGAGCGTTTCTGGCGGATTGCTTCGCGCAAATTGCGCATAACTTGCAGGTAATATTCTCTATTGACCGTTCTTCCCTGTGGCAAGAACTCATGATGCAACAGGCCCCTGCAATCGAAGAAAACTGTTAGCAAATTGTCGCGATACTTTTTGAACACGCCTCGTATAGACGCACTTATATAACATAGGCCCAGCTTCTCGTAGAAATTGCCGGTTCTGCAACATGGGGCCTGAAACTCCAGAATACCACGTCAAGTGGTCCATGAAAATTTCGCCAAATCACCGATTTTGAAAAATAGCAGTTCATTAGGAAGGGGATCAGACGCATAGCCCGTGATAAAAATATTTCTTCAAAATTCTATTTTTTGTTAAAGTGATTGAAGGTTGAAATTGAGTGCACTACAAAATTGTAAAATTATTTTCTCATAAACTACTAGAGATAAATCGATGAAATTTTGTGAAGTCAAAGAAAAATGTTCATGCTATATTATGGATATTTTTCCACCATCTATTTGTTTAAATAATAATACTTTACATAATTTTTTGAAATTTATCATGTGTTCTTCACGCTAAAAAAACTGAAAAGTATGTGACACAACGCGGAAAATATTCATTTTTAATAATCTGCAAAAAAGTTTTTGTTCATTCATACCGTTTCAAAGGTATTGAATTTTTTGTCCACCTACCGCTATTAAAACGTATTGCACGTTCATCGTTGCGCTTACGGGCGGTATAGCAGTATATTGGAGTTTATCAATATGATGGTGCTAAGTGAGTCGTTGCGACTTAGGAGAGGGCACAATAGATCTTAGGTCGCGGTGCAATCTTACTTTATTTATCTAATCTAGAATTGTTCTGGTAGATCCAATGCTCTCCCTCGAAGAAAGTATTGCTTTTGCTTTACCTGTTGGCTCTATTTTAGCCATTTTCTCGCACAAGTGAAGACGTGTAACGCCTTTACAGGAGGAGACTCCTCACAAACCATACAGCAGCTGGATGGTGGCCACGTTGAGCACTTGGTATAAAATATTTTTCAACGCTTTACGAAGTTTTGGCGTAGATTTTGTCGTTTTTATAATAAAAAAAACTTCCCCAACAATGGTCATTTTTAAATCAGTAAAACGGATACGGCCATGAAGTTGCCCTCGTCGCCTTAGAGGAGCCGCTGCATCTGTAGAGCTTAATTTGCTTTAAACGCGTTGTCAAAAGGTGATCAGTTAACCGTTGGTAAGCTCTCATGTGGAGATCATCTTGAATAAGTCTTGACATTACTTGGTCGAAATATCCATTACTGTTGATATAACTTCCTGTTTTTTAAATGAATTTCTAAGAATGCATTCGCGAACAGTTTTTATGGCTGGATGTAAACCAACGGAAGGACGACCACTTCTTTTTCTTTGGGATTCTCGAAACAATACGTTTTTTGAGAAGCACATTTCACTTGAGCTTTTCCAATTTTTTGTAAATCAATCAGCTAAATATGATTTTGTGTAGCTCCCCAATCCATTGTTAATAAGAGAAAGCAAACACTGAACTGATTATTATGTAATATGTTTTTTTTTGGTTTCGGCTCATTTTTGGAGTGACATTCTCTAAATTATTCGACAGTTTCGACGTCATATTCCTAAGCTGCACTGTCAAGTATCTCTTTGCGATCTCTACTTGACGTCGTTTCTGCAAAAGTTTAAGGTTTTTTGGTACGATTCTAGTATTGACACGCTTCATAGCCAAATCATTAACCCGAATGTGCTGAGTCGATCCATAGGAGCTGTTGAGATCCTCTGCTACCTTTTTGATATTATCA
The DNA here is from genome assembly GCF_016617805.1 of Bactrocera tryoni. Lineage (NCBI taxonomy): Eukaryota > Metazoa > Arthropoda > Insecta > Diptera > Tephritidae > Bactrocera > Bactrocera tryoni. The sequence continues at coordinate 49,921,796 of NC_052503.1, forward strand.
CAATGATTTCCAACCACTTTTTATTTAAGTTTTCTATAACTGTTATCGTCTTAAAAAACAGAGGTGAACGGACGACTCGTATGATGCAGGTTTTCGATGACTTCACTACCTTCACTGCACGCTTAGCACCACTCCAATACTTTTACTCGTGATAAAAAGTAAATTCCTAAATAATTTCTGCAACATTTCAACGACTCCATAGGAAACACAAACTTTCAAGAAAAGTTGTTGCTAACTTTTTTTCTTGGTAAAAATCGCGACACGAACTTTTCGGCTCGTAAGCAAACAACTGCTAAAAAGACACTATTAGATAATCACGGTTTGTCCGGAAAGTAATAGAACTGATTTTCTGCCACCGTGACTGTACTTCATGCGCACACAGACTGGATTCGGTAGAGAGCGTTCCTAGTTAACGAACGAGCGATCAGTTGTCTCCGAGCACCTGGAGAGTCAGGACAAACATTTTCGCGCGAGAAGAATGAGCAAATCCAAACGAAGCTCATTGTCATTTTTGACATGAAACTTATCGTCCATCATGAATTTTCCCCCCTGGACAAACCGTCAACTCCAAGTTTTACGTAGAAGTCCTCAAGAGGATCAAACGAGGGGTCAGTCGGGTCCGACAAGACATTGCAGCCGATTGGAAGTTGCACCAGGACAATGCCCTTCTCACACCGCCTTTCTTGTGAACAGTAACCTAACCAAGGCTGGAATCTCAACGCTTCCGCAGCCGCCCTACAGCCCAAATGTACCCCCTCCAACATTTTTTTGTTTCCTTGCCTGAGAAGGCCGATGAAAAGTAAGCATTTTGAGACGACAGAAGGGATCCAAGCAGCATGCACCTCGGCTCTCAAAGCTACTCCGGAGAATGCCTTTCGTGACGACTTCATATTAGAAAAAAATTCTTGAAAAAAGACTGTTTTTTACCCGAGCACACCCATGTGACCCTTTAAGCAGATGACTGAACGCATCGGAATGATACATGTCGTGATTACGATAATTTCCATATATGTACATATATAAGTCTTTACCGATTGGATTAAAATATTATATTGCTCCGATATTGTTAAATTTTCCCATTATTGTTTAGGCCAACATTGCCGCGTCATGACGGGACGCTGAGATGTAATATCTACGTATTGGCACTAATTCAATCTAAATTAACGGCATATTCACTTATACAACGTAGTGTCTTTCCATCACTCTAAACGATCTATGTACATATGTATTTTTCTCCAATCACATACCATATTATGTAATTCCTTTGTAAATTTTCTACTAACGCTCGTCAGTGCCTTGTTTGCTTCCTAGTCTCTAGGTGAATGGATAAAAAGGACATTAACGTTAAGCCAATAAACAGTTCGGACATTCGTGGTGATTTACCGTCGCACAGTGGGACACGACAAAGGAAGTAGCATGAAATATGCTAACAAGTTCAATGTAGACATGGGTGTTTATTACCTTCAGATTGGAAATGTAGAGAGAATTATCATTTGTTATAATGCATGTGTTCGTGGTCGTATATTGCAAGCATTGGACACATTTCGGCCGGTCAATCAATCTCTCTAACTTTTTCTATTGGTATATATACCTATTACTAGTATGTAGATATATATGGTATAGTATCTTTAAACAACATAAATATGCTTCACGTTTGTGCTGTTGCCAGCAAAATTCTACGGCCCGTTGATTTAAAGCAAGCTACGGCAAAATATAAAATTATAAAGGGTGTCCAAATTAACACAAGACTGAAATTTAATAGAAACACTGTTTTTGCATTTTTTTATTGAATCATTAAGTTCAAAGGATAGAATTAGTTATGACATAACACATGGGGCAAACGGCCTCCTCGGATTTCCATACACATATAGTATCACATCGTTTGTTGAAATTTTCCGTGACTATTCTTCATAAATGTTTCTGAGTCTATTTTTTAAAAGCACGCGATTTTGTGGGCTTGTTGCAATAGGCGAGTTGAATTCCGGGTGATTGTTTGTCTATCCGTCTCGTCGTTCGACCTTCTGTGCAAGCTGTAACTGGAGTAAAAACTGAGATATCTTGATGAAACTTGGTATGCGCATTCCTTAGAAAAAAAAAGTACGACTTGATAGATGGGCGTAATCAGACCAATGCCACTACCACTAAACGCCATTAACCGAAAACTTATAAAATGCCAAAACTAAGGACTAAATTAAGATATAAAGCTGTAATGTGGTACAGAGGATTGCTGTTGCAAGGGGCACATGTAAGACAAATTTTTTGAAAAAGTGGGCGTGTTACCTCCCTCTAATAAGTTTAATGTACAGTTCTCCTAAACCACTAAAGCTGCAACAATAAGAGGGCTTTATGGGAACCGATGTGGAAATTAGACGATGGGTGTGGCTCCGCCCATTATTTAGTAAAATCAAATATCTCAGGACCCTACCGATTTAGACTAAATTTAATTCAAAACATTCTTTTCATATTTTCAAGTCACAGTGAGAAAATGGGCGAAATCGGACTACAACCACGCCTACATCCAATATAACACAATTTTAAATTTAATTTGATTGATTTTTTAGTACACGAATGAAGAAGAAATCATTATAACGGAAACTTTGCACGAATAATTCGCTTAAAGTATGCCACATTATAACAAATCCAACGACAACCATTCTAGCGCCTAGGTACCGAATATTTGGACCCCAGTATCAACTTTTGATCGAAAACATCCGTCAATGTGTGAGATAGTATACAATTGAAATTCAGAGAGAACTTTTTCCTGACAGTGGTATGTCTGTGTGTCAAAAATAGGTTGAATCGGGTCAATACTTCCCAGATCGTCTATATACTTAATATAAAGATTTTCGAATTTCCGGGTGACTTTATACCAATATGTGACCTGGTCTACGAAATGGGAGCTAACGTGCGAAAACTAGTTTTCTGGGAAAAGCTGTTAAAAATAATCGTCAGTTTCTCGTTATCTCATTAATTGTTCTCCCTTTTTTTGACACCTAAGCCCCCTTTCCGTAGGCCAGGTCACATATATTGACCAATATGTGGGTTAACTCAATGAAAATAAGAGAGCGTGTTTACACATAACACTATATCTTTGTGCCTAAAATGGGTAAAATTGGGTGAAAGCTTGACCTAGCCCCCATATAACTAATATCAGGATTTTCAAACATACGGGTGACTTTACTCCATATGATTGGTAAATTGTAGTATGTAAGGTACAACAATGAAACCCAGGAAAATTTGTTAGTAGTGGGAACCGATGGTACTCGATTAGACGATGAGTGTGGCCGCGCCCATTATTTAGTGAAATCAAATACTCGACCCTATCGATTTCGACCAAATTTAGTACATGACATTCTTCGTGCATATTATCATGTTACAGTGAGAAAGTGGGCGAAATCGGACTACAAACCACACCTACTTCCAAATATAACATAATTTTAATTAAATTTGATTCTTTAATTTTTCGGCACACAAATGAAGAAGAAGTCATTATAACGGAATAAACTCTGTAACGAATAATTTGTTTAAAGTATGCCATCTTATGACGAAAACCAACGACAAACTAACTGGGCCCCAGTATCTATATTTGACTTTGATCGAAAGCATCCGGGTCAATATGTGAGATATACAATTGAACTAGAGAAGAACTTTTCCTGACAGTGGTATGTCTGTGTCAAAATGGGTTGGAATCGGGTCAATACTTTCCAGAGCGTATATATATACTTAATATAAAGATTTCGAATTTCCGGGTGACTTTATACCAATATGTGACCTGGTCCACGAAATGGCAGAAACTAACGTGCGAAAACCAGTTTTCTGGGAAAAGCTGTTAAAAATAATCGTCAGTTTCTCGTTATCTCATTAATTGTTCTCTTTTTTGACACCTAAGCCCCCTTTCCAGGCACAGGCCAGTCATATATTAGGGAAGTAATATGTGGGTTAACTCAATGAAAATAAGAGAGCGTGTTTACACATAAACACTATACTCCTTTGTGCCTAAAATGGATAAAATTGGGTGAAAAACCTACATATAACTAATATCAGGATTTTCAAACATACGGGTGACTTTACTCCATATGATTGGTAAATTGTAGTATGTAAGGTACAACAATGAAACCCAGGAAAATTTGTTAGTAGTATGATATAATAATAGAAGGTGGTATAGGTAAACACGGTTCGATAATACCCTCAACTCTCACATATTATAAGTGCGTTAAGATTTTAAACAAAAAACGCCAGAAACACTAAATTTTACGGAAGAAATGGCAGAATAGCCTTTTTTTTTAACTGAAAATAGGCGTGGCGTCGCCCACGTATGGACCAAAAACCATATCTTAGGAACTACTAGAGCGATTTCAATGAAATTCGGTATATAACATTTTCTTAACACCCTGATAACATGTACGAAATATGGATGAAATCGGTTCACAACCACGTCTTCTTCCAATATAACGCTATTTCGAATTCCATCTGATGCCTTCTCTGTATAAAATATACATTAGGAACCAATGATGACAGCGGAATAAAACTTTACACAAATACGGTATTTGAAAAATATGTTAATGACGGATAATGAAATCTCGATTATCACTTTATCATGCGAGAGTATAAAACGTTGTTTATCTAACAAAACTCGAATATGTACATACAGTTGAACTACCATAACTCGAGCAACAGAAGTCGTATTTCCAACAAATTTCCTTCCATAACTCGAAGTCTCTCTAAGTTGAAGCTTTTTTTGTGATTTGAGTTAGGAAAGTTCAGCTGTATATAGTATAAGTCCTTGGATTTCGATCATCTGATTGACGATTTACCTTAAAGTATTTCCCTGGCTTTAATTCCTGTAAGTTACAAGAGCATAAAATGTGTGGTTGCACCCGAACTTAACCCTTCATTTCTGGGTTTTTTACGATTGTTAATTCTTTACTGCATAAATGGCGGAAGTTTTAAATTTTGCGTTAATTTTGAGACACCTTTACTTACTTTAATTGAAGTGATTCTAAAGTGTTTATAAGATTTTTGCTCAATCTGTTATTGTAGCTTGTTCTTTAAGGTGTAAATTGCTTTAGGACAGAAAATTTTGATCAGCAACAATGCGCGATAAGTCGAAGTTAATTCATGGGGGGTTTCGACCCCCAAAACCAATTAATTTAAAAATTATATTAGAAAAAATATCAGTGATTACTGAAAAGAAAAATTTCCGTGCAACCCTCTTCTTCTTCTTTACTGGCGTTGACACCGCCTACGTGATTATAGCCGAGTTAACAACAGTTTCCAGTTTCCAGTTGTTTTTTCTTTTCGCAAGGTGGCGCAAATTGGAGATTCAAATCGAAGTCAGGTCCTTCTCCACCTGGTCTTTCCAACGAAGTGGAGGTCTTCCTCTTCCTCTGCTTCCCCCGGCGTGTCTTGTGTCGAATACTTTCAGAGCTGGAGTGTTTTCGTCTATACGTACGACAGCGCAGTCGCTGCTTCTGGATTCGCTGAACTATGGCAGTGTCGTATATCATATACAGCTCATCGTTACATCGAATACGATATTCGCCGTGGCCAACGCGCAAAGGATGATAAATTTTTCGCAGAACCTTTCTCTCGAAAACTCGCAACGTCGACTCATCAGATGTTGTAATCGTCCAATGTCTCTACATCATATAGCATCAAAAATAAGTGACTTATAGAGTTTAGTTTTTGCTCGTCGAGAGTGGACTTTACTACTTCTCAATTGCCTACTCAGTCCGAAGTAGCACCTGTTGGCAAGAGTTATTCTGCGTTGAATTTCCAGGCTGAAATTGTTGTTGCTTTTAATGTTGGTTCTAAGGAACCCTGTACAAGAAGAGATTCTGGTTTCTTAACTGGATTTAACGAAGGTCTCTAATGAGTATAACCTGAAAAACGATTTAGTGAAAAACCAAAGTAATAAATTGCCATTGAAATGACCAAATCTCCGTTAAAATATATTTTATTTAATTCACAGTAACAGTTAAGTCTAAATCTGTCTTGTCTTTCTTGCAGCCCGTCATATCGTGGGCACATAGTAATTATATTCTATAACTCTAATCTTTAATAAAATGTATAAAGTTGGGCAAAATCTGTTTTCATCGCTCGCCGGCAAATATCTGAAATAAAGTTTGACGGGTTTCTCCTGTCCGCATACATTTTAAAAATTTGCATAAACATTTTTTAGTCTTACAGAAAAAATGTAAACAGCAACAACAATGCGCGAGGGTTGCAATAACGGTAGCAGCAACAGTTGTAAATCACATTTTTGTTCTTGCTAAAGAGCACCACCACAACTTTCACCACTCGAAACATGAAGCAGACAGGACCACAGTGGGCAGGTACTCCCACCAAAGCCAAAGTTGTCAACAACAAAAAGTTTGCAACTAACAAATATGTGTGCTTTGGAAATTTTTATGGAAATCACAGTGCTCCGTCCGACGAATGCCTGTAGTGCATTTCACCTGTCCGCTTTTCTACGCTCATTAAAATTTTGAATTTACAACAATGTGTTGTTGTACGTTCTGACCGTTAGTTTTGTATAGCGTTGTTCATTTCGAAAAGCATTATATATTTTGGCAAAACTTTTTGTCGTTTACCAAAAAACACAAAACGCCCAAACACACTTTTTCTATATATACATATGTATGTATATAATGAACCTACATATATGTTATACACATGTATCTATATATTTAATATATAATGTAATAAATGTAAATTCGCATAAATTTTATGTATGTACGTGTAAGTGTGTTGTGTAGCTGGTAAAATCTACGTTGGGAGGGGCATTAACTCCCTCCATTGCTTAAAAGGTGCCACACACACAATTATAAATTGTAACACATACACATACACATGCATGTGATGTCATAAATCAGCAAAGCGCGTAGAATTAATTAATTGTAAATTCTGCTGCGTCGCTACATTTTGGTATCATATCATGCATCCATTGTTATTGCACTTGCGGCATGCAACAGGAAGTTCATCAAAAACATCTAAACAATAATAAATGCAACAACCAAACATGCAACACGCGCAGCGGCAACATCTTTATTCCTCATTATTTTTTTATTTGTTGATAACGATCGCAGGCCACTAAATCAAAAATGTTAAACTAATATAAACATGCATGTATGTAGCGCAAGCTTTGAACGGTATATGGGCGGGCGGGGTGTAGATCAAAAGCAGATTGGCAGAGATGGCGGCGGCAACAGGCCATTGCAAATGTCATCGCGTGCCAAAAGGCGATTTTCCCGCGCACATCACATGCACACGCATACACACTTATGTATATGCCCAAATACACACGTACGTATATATATATTTGGGCTTGTGTACTCCTACAAATTGAGCTTTAAAATTCCCAGTTGGGTCTTGCGCCTCATGGCCTTACAAACAGCTCTTTCCAGTTGAGAATCGTTAATTTTTATACCTTAAACAGGGTCCTTCAGTTGAAAAATTACACGCATCATTTTCTCCTCAGGAAGCTGCGCATTTGGGCGAAACTACCGATATCGAACAACTTAAGCATGTGGCTCCGATACAAACGAAACGATTGAAATCAAGTTCTTGTAAGGAACAGATTTTTATTTGACCACTTCTTCTACACCGCTTACGCGGTTATGGCAGAATTAACGGCACTCGTTTCTTCTTTTCGCAATTTGACGGCAATTCCAGTTATCAAGTGCAACCAGGTCTTTCTCCACCTGGTCCTTCCAACAAAGTGGAGGTTTTCCTCTTATTTTGCTTCCTCCGGCGGGTTCTGCGTCGAATACTCTCAGAGTTGGAGTGTTTTCGTCCATTCGGACGATATGACCTAGCCAGCGTAGGCGCTATCTCTTATTTCGCTGAACTATGTCAATTTGATCGTGTGACTCATACAGCTCATCGCTCCACCGAATGCGATATTCGCCGTGGGCAATGCGCAAAGGATCACAAATCTTTCGCAGAACTTTTCTCTCGAAAACTCGCAACGTCGACTCATCAGTTGTTGTCATCGCACATACTTCTGCACCATATAGCAGGACGGGAATAATGAGTGACTTTAGAGTTTGGTCTTTGTTCGTCGAGTGAGGACTTTATTTCTCAATTGTCTACTCAGTCCAAAGGAGCACCTGTTGGCAAAATGGCATCAAGATAGCAAAATTTCGAGGCTGACGTTGTTAATACTGGTTCCAAGAAAGACGAAATTATCTACGACTTCGATGTTATAACTTTCAACAGTGACGTGGGAACCAAGTCGCGAGTGCCACGACTGTTTGATTACAGGATATATTTGGTAATACTTTCATTCACTACCTGACCCATTTGCTTCGCTTCCTTAGCCATTCAGGAGAAAGCAGACATCGTGTTGTCAAAAGCAGCTTTGAAATCGACGAAGAGGTGGGGTGTGTCGATTATCTTTTCACCCGTTTTTTCGAAGACCTGGCGCATGGTGAATATGGTCAGTTGTTGATTTTTCAGGTCATACTGAAAAGGTCCAATCAGTTTGTTGACGGTGGGTTTTAATCTTTCACACAGTCCGCTTGATAGAATCTTGCGGAGGCTTATCCCACGGTACACTTATATTCCAATTGTCAAACATGCTTTCGTTCGACCATATTTTACAAAGAAGCTGATGCATGCTTCTTATCAGTTCTTCGCCACCGTATATGACTAGCTCGGCCGGCAATCCATCGGCTTTGTTGTTCTTCAGACGGGTAATTGTTATACCGCTCCATCATCATATATTGGGGAATCGGGTTTACCATCTCCTGGTGTTAGGCTTTCACTCCTATTCAACAGGCTGAAGAATTGTTCCCTTAGTAATTTCAGTATGCTCTGGGCATCAGTCATTAGATCACCTCTGGGAGTTCTAAGAGTCCGGTCTTACAACCTTCTCGTCACTTACTTTTGCGAAATTCCAGCAAATTCTGTTCGTTAGATCTCTACAGCATATAGCTGTCATACAATTTAATCGAAGTAAGAATGTTTTTTTACAGCGATGCCATGGTTGGAACTTTCGCAAGAAGATTGTTCCATCGAGATACTCATGTTCGTGTTCAAGAATCAATCGAGGCTGTTGCTTCATCAATTCAGGTAAATCCAAGAGTTTCCGACTCACAACTTATTATCGCAACTTGGAGTAAGCAGACGGTCATTACAACGGATAAGCATGATAACAGGTTAAACCTTATGTATTCCCCAGGAATTTTACCAAGAAATTATTGAAATGGTTGAAGCTGACAATAACTCGATAATATGCCTGTTTATGTCTGAAGAGGACTATTTTGATTTAAACGGAAACGTAAACAAGCAAAATATCTATATATGGAGTGAATCAAGTGTAAAAATAATCCATGAGACGGAATTTCACAAAGAACGAGTCATTGTGTGGTGCGCAGTGTCATCAAAGTGTATTGTCGAGCCATACGTCTTAAAAGAAAATGGTGTAACGTAGCTGTCAATAGGTACCGTTATTTAAAAATGTTAAATGAAACCGGTCATTGCGGAGCTCCAACGGAAATTTGAAAACAAATTAATATCAAGAAACTCCACTTTCCTCTGGCTCCATGGTCACATGACCAGACTGTACTGGGCTTGTTTTAGCAATAGTTGTACATTATAAAACAAAACCAAGATATTTGACTGAATTGTCCAATCCATTGAAGCGATAATTGAGGCAATCCCGACTTCAACCCTTCAGATCGCTATGAATAATACCAACACAAAAGCTTGATTTTAGGACAAATTCACACGTAATGAAACATTTCTTGCATAGAGAGTTTACTTTTATTCAAACTAAATGCATTATAGTATTATTTAACACTATTTCCTCAATTTGATTTGGTTACGAAGTCCGACTGGGCTACTTGGTAATTTGTATGCTGGGGGGTGTTCATGTTCGTACCTCATCTAATAATAGTAATTAGTGTGCCGAGTCTGCGATCCGACACTTGAAAGCTTTACTCATTGCATGCGCACTTCACTAAGCCACTCCAAGAGCACTGCACGCCACGGCGATAAGCGCACAGATTCCATTATAGCTGCGAATCAGAGTTATCGGTTTCGATCAGAATTAACGTAACGGTCATTGCCGCCAAAACTGAATTTCAAAACTGTCTATGTGAATAGTTTCCGGTGGAAATGCACGCAATTGTTTCCCGGAACATAATGAATATGCGTAGATTTGATAAAGGTGATGATTGTACTTTGTACTAGAATGTGATATTCGAATAATAAACTCTAGTTCTTTTACTATTCACTCAAAAAAATTATTTTGTATTCGTTTTGATTTAGTTTTTTATAGAATAATTGTATTTATTTTCATTACACTTAGTAGTTTCATGGAAACAAGGAGGCAAGGAGGCTTTTTCTTTGGCATCTTAGTTCCTTAGGATGTTCCATAGTCGATTTTTTAAAGAAATATTTATGGCTTTTACGATTAGCTTAGGTGGTTTAAAATTTATGAAAGTAAGCCTACAAAATATGGATCGACGTTCTCTTAGGAAATTAAGTAAAAGGCTTAGTGAGAATTTCGAAGAGCGCATTCAATGTTCAAAATTATTTTTATGATACCACTAAAAAAGAAAAATACATAGATCTGGCTTATCTTCAGTTGTCGAATAAATCTACTATCAAACATAATTTAATTGCTAATATTTTTAATTGGTTACCAAGTATTATTATGTACTTTTATACTTTCGAGCATGTTGCAACAAAAAGTACATTCTTGTACAGCGAGGGGACCACTTAAAATGAATCAAGATAGATGATAGATATGATGAGCTGAAATTCGTCGAGTGTCTGTCTCCAAAAAATTATATACATAGCTTGATGAAACTGCGTTTTTTGACACCTCAGGAGTTGCTATTGCGTATTCGGACCCCTGCCCTGCCGGAAAGTCATAGGATTGAGTCGATTAAAATAAATTTGTTGAACCAATTGTTACAATTCTTTAAAAACTTTCAAAATAGGCTCAGCGCTGCCAACGCGATTGCCAAACATTTAAGGCGTTACGGTAGGCATTCTTCGGAATAGCCTTGATAGCCGAGGTGCATGCTGCTTGGATCCCGTCTGTCGTCTCAAAATTCTTGCCTTTCATCGGTCTTTTCAGGCAAGGAAACAAAAAAAGTCAAGGAGACCACATCTGGGCTGTTGGGCGGCTGCTGAAACGTTGGGATGCCGACCTTGGTTATGTAGCTGTTCACAAGAAAGGCAGTGTGAGCCGAGGCGTTGTCGTGGTGCAACTTTCAATCGGCTGCGATGTGTTGTCGAACCAGATTGACTCTTCGCTTGAGTCTCTTGAGGAACAAATTCTTGGTAGACGATAGCTTTGATGTCAAAAATAGACAAAGAGCTTCGTTCTCACTTTGGATTTGCTCATTCTTCCGGTCTTTATCAGCGACCTCTTCACGGCCCTTCAAAAAAGCCTGGTGCCACCGAAACACATCACTTCTTGCTAAAGCAACTTCTGGGTAAGCCTACTTGATCATATCAAATGTCTCTGTCGCGGATTTACCGAGTTTCACACAGAATTTAATCGTGTATCTCTGCTCTAACGAACGCTGCATTTTCGGCTTGCACCACTCACAGAAACACGTCGCGCGAAAATTTTTGTCCTGACTCTCCAAGTGCTCGGAGACAACTGACCCCCGCGCGTTCGTTAGCTAGGAACGCTCTCAATCGAACCCATTCAGTGCGCGCACGCTCCAAAGTACAGTCGCGGCGGAAGAAAATCAGTCCTATTACTTTCTGGACAAACCCGGTATATAGTTTCATAATTAAGCTCCACGATAAGAGACGAAACTGTAATTAAGCGCAACGAATCACATTAAACTGGGGCTCCTGTGGTTTGAAATTTGATAAAAGAGGGAGGAGGGTTTCCGCCCCCAATAGGTTTAATGTACGTTACTCAAAACCAGTAGAGCCATATCAACCAAATTTACTCAGAAGAAATCTTTTCTACATTTCCTCCGCATCTTGTTAGATACGTACTTTGTGAACTACAGAGTACATATATAACTGATATTTTACTGAAATTTTAGATAAATGTTACTGATTATTGGGCCCCATTGTGTCAATAAGCGGTAAAATCGGCTCAATACTACCCTATTGCCCCATAAGCCTCATCTGTTGACTTCGAACTTACAATTAAAATTTAGGTTAATCTCTGATTATAGTATGCCCTAGTGCCAATAAAGGGCACCCCTATTGTCCCATATACCTCAAAAAAAATATTTCGAACTTGCAGTCAACTTCATCACTTTCCTGTAAATGTTTGAACAGCTGTTATAGTAAGGCTTATTTCTAAAAAATTTCTTAATTTTTTTTTTAGTTTTTGTTTGGTACCCTATCGAAGATGGAATATCGAAAACAGCATTATCGACATATTTTGCTGTTTTATTATCAAAAGGGTAAAACTGCAGTTTAAGCAAGGTGAAAATTATGTGATGTATACAGAGAAGTCAATGTCAAATTTACAAAATTTCCTTCCGGCAATTTCGTTCTTGAGGATGCACCACGTCCTCTTGACCTCTTGAAGCCGATGTGGGGAAAGTAAAGTCGTTGGTCGATGCAAATCGTCGAATAACAACTCGATAGATTGCTGAAAGATTAAATTTTCAAAGAAGTAAAACGTTCAAAGAAGTGAAACGGATTGTCACAGCCGACGAAAAGTGGGTTGTTTACAACAATGTAAAGCGCAAAAGTTAATGGTCTAAAAAGAATGAACCAGCTCAAACCACTTCAAAGACCGATAGTAACCAAAACAAGATTATATTGTCTGCTTGGTGGGATTTCAAAGGAATCGTCTTTTAGCTTTTCCCGGCAATACCACGATTTATCCTTAAGTATATTGTTATCAGCTGTATAAGATGATTGTTGCACTGAAACAGAAGAAGCCAGAAGTGATCAATAGAAAAGGTGTAGTGTTCCACCAGGATAATGCGGCTTGAATGGAATCTGCTACCATACGCACCACAGACTAGGCACCTTCAGCACCATTACTTGTTTGGGTGTCTACAAAAATGTTTGAATGAGAGAACCTTCACGTCAAATCAGGACGTCAAAAAACATTTGAACCAGTTTTTTGCCTGCATCGATCAAACATTTTATGAGTCAATCTCTTGTAAAAAAGATGGCAAAATGTATTGGCTTAATAAACGGCTCGGACAGCGTGAGTGTTCTGTTCACAAATATGCTTCAATAATTCCGCAAGTTACGGCAATCAGTAGGGACCCTCTGCTAGCCCTGGCTGATTTTAAGCCATCAATATGTATGCTTGTATGCGATATTTCCATCACATGATGTGGATATGATTTCTTTAACATAATGTGATTTAGCGTTGAATATGAATGATATCAGTCCAGACCATGGTTATCTCTAATATGGAACGGTGAGCTGTACGATATAAACGAACACATTTACATAGGTCAACGAATTAAGAGACAGCGGCTTCCTTTCTAGTTTTTTTGTTGGTTTTTTTGCTAGCGTCCATGATGCTTGAGTTCCTTAGTTGCGTGGTAATCATTATACCTGAAAGTGGACTAGGTCTTGTAGTAAGTGATTTCTTACTTAAAAAATTTGTAAAATTTAGTAGAATTTATGGGTAAAATGTGAAGAGTTTGTTTTGATTTTACCCCCACAGGCAGGAGAAATTATGCATATTAACCCTCCAGAGAACTGCTAATGGAATTTTAAGATACATACATATTTTTTTCACGTGATTCAATTCGTTGCTGGTACAAGTTAAGGCTTGTAAAAGCGATCGCTTTTATGAAAGTGACGGGTTTTTTATTTTATTTTTAATACAATAAATAAAATCACGCTTGCCCGAACAGACACTACAGCTGTGATTGTTCCCATTGCGTGTCAACGCTGATTTTTCATAGAGTAAGTATTTCCTCCCGCCAACCAAGCAATCCACATTGCGGGAATAACTGACTGCGTTGTTTTACATTCATCAGTTTGATTATGCCGATCTGTTGTCCCATGGCTATTCATTTTAAGCGGCAATTGCTACGAGGAAGGGAAAGTTTCCACATGGCCGCTCATCTGCAAATTTTTGCCATTGCAATGCGGAGTAAATTGGCGTTATTGTTGCAATGCAGTTTGTTGTTTGTGTTGTTGTTACCTGATTGCAGCCGGCATAAATAAAAAACGCATACATTTTATGTAGCACGTCACTTGATTTCTTTATTATTTGTGAGCTAGCTCAACATGTGCCAACTAGGGTATTCCTACACAACTGTGTGTGAATATGTGCAATTGGACGACATGAGACGTACATACATACATACGCGTGCGGACGGTAGCCAAAATTGAAAATGCGTTGAACTAACCTTCCGCTTCGGTATCTGTTGACGCACTGAACTCCACAAGTGCTTTTCGAAAACTCCATCGAAAATTCCCCAATGCTTCGCAGCTCGGAAGCAATACGCATGTGCTCATTTTTCATACAAGTGGGGAAATGCCGTTTATCTTTTTTCTTTGGCGGGGTTAAGGCTTGTGTATTGGCGCACATCATATAAGGGAGCTGATTGTATTATCGTTATTGGGGATGATTAGAGGTGATAGCAGTTTTACATACTCCACCTACGCATTTGTAAATTGGTTCAAAACTTCTCTATATTGCGCGCCATCTAGTGGCATATCGAACAAGTGCTTCATCGAATTTTGGGCTTAACATTTTTTATTTCAAAATCGACAAATTGAATTAAATTTCACATATATTTATGTCTCTACATTCTTTTGTCCGTGCGAACGATAACTTGAGGAAATATTTAAAAATATTGAAGAAATTCGGCACTTGCAATTTGGATAATATTTAGTGCATGAAATAGGTTCTCGTCTCCTGTTGTCACAGTTTGAAAATGGAAGAAAGCGGTCTATAACCGCACCTACTTCCCATTTCACATCATTTTATTCATTCGGAATTTTTAAAATTCCTATTATTTACCGACTTATAGCTATTTTAGCAATAAAGGTATAGACTGCCTGCAGTTACTCAAATCTTTAATCTCGTTTTTCTCGAAACTACTATTTTCAACACTTCTGACATGATTTCTCAAGTTCTAATGAACCGATTAACTTTTCTTTATTTATCCTAGTTCAGACGATAGCGGCATTTGTACTGATTAAATTTTTTTTTTTTCAGATCACCCAAAGTGTTGGAATCGTGTCAGGAAGGGCGCATCCTTATTTTCAACCCCCGCCACGCCACCACGCCACCATTAATCAAATTATCACACAATTTTTTTTTTATATTCTTAAAATATCAATAAATATCTGATAAAAAATTGGATAGTAAAAATGTTTTTAGTTTTTTTTTTATTGGACTTTAAAAAATGCTATTAAATAGCATTTCTAGACTAGAATACCCCCTTAAGTTTTGATTAACTTAACCAAGACTCCTTCTTTTGGATTACCTTTGAGGAGGCAAGATAAAGCTTGGGCCCACATATACAATACCTGGCCAGCGAATTACGAACGGGAAATATTCTCGACATCATTTTCCCATATGTCTTCGATGTATTCTTTGATATCTCCAATTGTTGTGTTTTTTCGCTGGTAGAACCTGCGTTTAGATATGCCCAACAAGTATATGCTTTAAGTCAGTTGAGTTCCCTGGACCATGTCAGCTCTAACTGCCGTTCCATGAAAATGCAATTTATTCCAGCTCTGTATCGTGCGACATGTCAAAACATGTTGAAAAATAGTTCGAGCTGCAGAACTATTGGTACCATCTTCAGGAGCACATGGTGTACCTTCAACGCGCTATTGATATCATTAGGCCAGGTCCTTCATCTGAAATGCAGCCCCAAACCATCACTGAAAGAGTATGCTTTACTATCGGCAAAATGCAAGCCGTCTTCTCTTGTCTCCGCACATAATTTTCCATTTAGGCCGCCAGACGACATTTATCGCTAAAGATGACCTTCAAAACTGTAAAATTACAATAAAGTAGAGGTCAGACTGCTTTTCTTTTCTTCTTCTTCTTTACTGGCGTAGACACCTCTTACGCGATTATAGCCGAGTTAACAACAGCGCACCCGTCGTTTCTTCTTTTCGCTACGTGGCGCCAATTGGATATACCAAGCGAAGCCAGGTTCTTCTCCACCTGGTCCTTCCAACATAGTGGAGGTCTTCCACTTCCTCTGCTTCCCTGGCGGGCACTACGTCGAATACTTTCAGAGCTGGAGTGTTTTCGTCCATTCGGACAATATGACGTATATCTCATATAGCTCATCGTTCCCTCGAATGCGATATCGCCGTGACCAACGCGCAAAGGACCACAAATCTTCACAAAACTTTTCTCTCGAAAACTCGCAACGTCGACTCATCAGTTGCTGTCATATAGCAGGACGGGAATATTGAGTGACTTATAGAGTTTGGCTTTTCTTCATCGAGAGAGAACTTTGTTTCTCAATTGCCTACCTCAGTCCGAAGTAGCACCTGTTGGCAAGAGCTATTCTATGTTGGATTTCCAGGCTGACATTGTGGGTGGTGTTTATACTGGTTGCAAGATAGACGAAATTATCTCACGACTTCAGCATCAGTTGTGTTAATTTCGGCAATTTTGCTGGCATCTTTGTACTTTAGTCCCTATTCAAAAAACGTCTACGTCAAAGTACGATTCAATATGTCCATACCACACAGTCCTAACTGCCGTTTTTAAATGTTTTCAGAGGAAGCGGTACGAACTTGCACAGCTTTTCGGACAAGCAACCGGAGTCTTCTGTAGGCCCTTGTAGTTGTCAGAAAACCGCCACTCCATCACATTCCACACTTAGATTCTTTCCCCATTTCAGCCACCGAATTTTTACCTGTTCGATAAGTTAAAGCTTGCACTTTTTTGCTCTTGTATTTCGCGGTTTTTTTCCACTACCCCAGATATTGTATGTTGTGTTACGTGTGTGAGACAGCTATTAGGTTGGGCTAAACAAAAATCCGGGCGTATGCCAATTATTATTCCAAATGATTTGGATCAAACCCAAGGCTCATTGAAATAAACTTGAGTATAGACGATTAATAGTCAGAGCTCTTACTGGCATCGGTGGAATATCGGAAGGATCAGTGAAAACCGTTGTGAAAGATCATTTGGATCTAAGAAAAGAGAAAGAACGATTGCTTCGAAAATCAATACCTTTTTTTGAAGAACAATGCCGCGTTAACACTTTCCGACTACCAAGGTGTCATGAAACGTATAATTACTAGCGATGAGTCTTTGGATGTATGCTTACGATACGAAAACGATCAATCGGCCGAATATCGTAGCAAAGGTGAGCCGAAACCGAAAAACCACGTCAAAGCAGGCCAAAAATCAAAGTTAAGTTAACAGTTTCTTCGCTTATCGAAAACTGTCAACAAGGAATACTATTAGTAATACTATTAGAGTATTATGTTTGCGCGAAGCCTGATTTAGCTTCGTGGATTTTAAAATTGTCAACAAATTTTCACTATTTTTTGTGAACGTTTTTCCAAAATTTTCTTGGAAACCATATATCGGAAAATTTTAAATAGGTCCTTAAAAATATAGATGCAGAGCTCTCATCTACATTTCTTTCCGGCAAATTTGGGTGCTGTGAGTAACGGAAAAGGCGAGAGGTCAGGACATTTTTTTAACGAAATACCGTTAACAATGGAAATGAAAGAGCTAGCAGATTATTGTTGGACAATGACATCACATGATGACTCCTTGACTGCGATTCGGTAAACGTAGCGAAAATTGACTAATAGAAAAGAATCTTCTCATTGTTGAAACCGCCGATAGCGAACCACAATATTATAAAGCTGTCATACAAACTGAAAGATCAAAATATTGTACTTGAGTTGAAACTTTTTTATGTGTAAAGGCAAGCTATGGTATTTGTTGCAACCAAAGATGACGGTTTTTTTAATAAAGTTTTCAGTATTTGATTAATAGAATAATAGAATTAATAGAATTTTTCTCAAAGCAGGTGTGTCCAAATTACCATACCAATGATGCATATTTTAGTCAACAAATAATTATCTCTATTATTGCGTAAAACCAAATAGTTTTTAAATAATTTATCATTTATCTACTTTTTCATTGAAAACCTGTTTGCTTCACCCTGTATTGCGGCTTCGTAGCCGCAGGCATTTGGTTTGTCACTGTTGATGAATTGTGGGAAACTATCAAACGGTTGATGTTTTAAAAAGTTGTAAAGAGAGATCTACGCTGCTGATAAGCTCGAAGTCGCGCAATTAGGGCGCTGGTCTTGCCAGTTAAGCCAGTGAGTAGATAAAATACTTTATCTGGTGTAATTTTTTCAGGTATTCGTTTCTTAAACAAAGCTGATGGAGTGCTATATAATAACACAGTTATACTCGTACGCAGCTTTATCAGTGACGAATAAATAGGAATTGATATTATAATTAAAAAAAAAACGATGCGAAAAACAATAGCCTCATTAATTATGAATCTAGCAACTAATAAAACTTCACAATAATTTATATGATTAATTACTATAATATATAAACGTTTACATATGCATATACTTGTATATACTTGTATGTATACTCGTATGGATATGAGTGCAAGCCTCAAAATCGGGTGTCATAGGAGATTATCTGTAGCGAGAATGGTTTTTAGATAATAAGCATTCCCGACAAAAGTGCTGAGGACTTGCACTCCTATATTATTCCTAAATTTCGATTCATTTGATACCCGCGGGTTGTCCAATGTCCTTATCCTCACCGCGTAAGTGCCATTAAGACAGCCACATCTACTATTGTGGCTATATGCACCTTGCATCAGAACAGAAGGACACCTGCTTGCAAGTTCATGAACTTTACACTTTCCTACGTTTGCGCACTTTGTAGAAACTGCTGCCTTAATGGCTACCACTTCTGCTTGAAATACTGGCAGCCTGAAAAAAGATCCGATTGAGAGCTCCCGTAAGAAGGCTCCCTCCTCCAATTTTCCCCTTGACTTTCGATTTTATCATCAGACAGCTCAATATGCCTCTTCTGCAGCGACTTCGCCTCACCCATATATCCCTTGGAGGTATGTGCGTGGTGAAGATAGCATTAA
Source organism: Bactrocera tryoni (assembly GCF_016617805.1). Taxonomy (NCBI): domain Eukaryota; kingdom Metazoa; phylum Arthropoda; class Insecta; order Diptera; family Tephritidae; genus Bactrocera; species Bactrocera tryoni. The sequence continues at coordinate 49,940,829 of NC_052503.1, forward strand.
GGAAGGCTCCGCGATGCAGTGTTCGAAGTTATGAGGGATGCAGTCGAAATGAGAGTGAATTTTTGAATATCCCTCACTCAAATCTTTAATGTACCCGGATTGTTTTATATTTACTGTAATGTACGATCTTATGAGTAATTCATTTTTTTGCTTTAAATATTGACCATTGCAAACGATGAGCTCGCGTTGTCGCGAGAGTCGAGAGTGACCCTTGCGCAGCTTCGTTCTGAATACTGTAGCAGGTTAAACTCCTACTTAACCAAAATCAACCCCGACATATCAAATATGTATATGTCCAGCGTGCAGCGAGTTCCCGCATGACACTAAGCACCTCTTTGTATGCCCAGCTAAACCTACACCTCGGACACTCTCTCGATATCGTCCGACCCCGTCGAAACTGCACGTTTCCTGTGCCTACCGCTGGATGATATCGAAGACAACTTATCTGAACCTTTCCATTCTAACGGGGACTAGATAACCGTTACAACAAAATGTTACGAGTGACCATGTGTTTAAGCTGGAAAAAACAGCGTTCGATACTAAAAACACCATATAGACTGTCAAACATGAGGAAATATAATTCTATGGGGATACTTTTCCGTCTCAGGGGTTGTTCCGACATTCTGGATAAAACGATAAATGTAAAATACGTTAAAGGGTTACATGGGTTTTCTCCGGTAAAAAACAGCCTTTTTTCAAAACTTGTTTTCTCATACAAAAAATGAAATATTTTATTACAATTTTTTTTTTGTTACAAACATACAAAATGTATTAACAAAGAAATTCTGGAATTTTTAAAAAAATATTTCAGACTCAGCCATTGCGATAGGCAGGTTGACTACTTACTGGATTATCTAAAGTGAAAAAGATTCGTTTTTTTGGTTAAAACCATAACTCAGAACTTGAACGAAGGAAAAAAAGATTTTTGGCAGACATTTTCACAAAAAAAATCTTGCCAACCGACTTCAAAAACACAGCTTCAAGAAAAACGAGTTCACAAGTTCTCAAGGCTGCATCTCCGAAATTATTACTCGGATCAAATTTTAAGACAATATTCTAGAAGTGTTGTAGAATTTAACAAGATAATAAAAAAAGTAGATTTTTAAAACCCGTAAATCCATGTAGCCCCTTAATACACAGGAGAGGGTGAAGCTACCATATGCCGTGGAAGAAATGGTCTTAAAATCGGAATTCATGCAGGATAATGATCTTAAACATTCCTCAAAACAGGTTAAGAAATGGTTCCAGGACTAAAAAATGTATGTAATGAAGTGGTCTGCCCAATCCCCTGAACAAAATGTGATAAAACAATTGTGAGGGATATTAAAAGAAATAACTGGAGGCTTTAAACTAAAAAATAAGGAAAACTTTGGGATAATCCATTTATTCTCTTTATATAATAGTTGTAAGAAAATCGATTAAAATCTGACAAAATCTTGACCAACGACGCAAGTCACGCATCATCCATTTGATGAATTTTTGTGCGGCAAAAAAGTTATCAAATTTAATTTTGATCTTCAGTTTTCATATTTTCCGGCTTTTTCATATGGTTAACGATTTGTTGCCATTTATTCTCGTCTCATTCAGTGATTGGTCGGACCGCTATGACTTGGTAGTGACCGAATTCAATTATGGCCACAAAGTGTGCGGATCGTGTTTTCCGTACAATATCCATGCGTTACCGTAGCCAAATGTGCTGGCACTATGATCAAAACACGAAGCACTGACCGGAACCGCCAGCAAAGCGCGTAGACCGAATTGTGTTGCCGTTACTAAAGCGCATTTTCACCACCGTCGCGCATTCACCGAAGCGTACAACCACTCATGCCAGGCGGCCAGGCGGCCAACCACTCGACCGCTAACGGGCTAACAAATGACTACCTTGACCGTTGACGTGAAACATCCCTTGCGCAGCACTCAGCTACCTCAGCGCTAGCTGTTGAGCCGACTGCGAAGCAACGAAGCCGATCCATTCCATCGGTATCTCTTTTCTCAGCGTCTCTAGTTGCCAGCAAAAGATCGGCGTTTCGCGATAGCCACGGTCAAGTTCACGTCAGCGTGTCATTAGCGTGTAAAACGGTGCAAGAGCCAAGTAGCATGCTGCACCGGCCAACGCTCAGCACAATGCCCGAGTCACAAAACGGCAGCGAAATGTATACAAATGTCTAAAAAGAAATTGAATGAATGAATGATAGCAGCAAAATGATAAATAATAATAAAAAAGCAAACAAATTAAGAGCCACAATTGAGACTTGTAACGGATCTCAAGCGGTTAGTCGGCGTACACACACAACCACACACTTGATGTCACTTTCCTTCTTACCAACACACTCATAAGTGTGTAGGTATTATCATGCCAACGCCACTGCGCAGGCTTAGCAACGCAAGGTGCAGGACCTTTGTTGTTCGTTCTGCTATTTAAGTGCCAAGTAAAAGGATCCGGTTTCACATTTGTCGAGCGCGATTACCATCTTGATCTTGCCGCGTAGCGTGCCACATAATTAAGGCTCCTTACGCCTTGATAAGTCCAGGGTTGCGCAATGGGCTCCCCTCCTCACCAAGTGGACTTAGTTGTCCCTTAAGCATTTTCAGCAGAGTTAGTGGCGGTTATGCTCAAACGAGTTACTAAACATTTAGAATACGGAGCAAAATTGTATGAAATTTAGTCTTTCTTAGGTGTGAGCAAGTGGGCAGGTGGAAATTCAGCCGGCTTATATTCTATTTATTGGAAGCTTGTTTGTTTTCTGCAGTTCACTGACCTACTTAGATTCGAACTCTGGTACTTTTAAACGTGGCGCGCAAACAAGTATCGTCATGCTTAGAAATATTGCGTTAACACAATACCTTTGTAACTCTATCATACATTTTTTAAGTAACTGTAATATCTGTGTAACATTTTATTTCTAACTTACAGAAAGGAAGACAGTCAGCAATTTTCGGCACCGAAACCGATTGCAAAGTAAGTACTACTGCACCATCCACAGGTGCATTTCTTGTGGCGTAAAGGGTATAAACATATCTAAGGCTTGATTTGGATCGGTTAGCTTATGTTATACTTCGCCATTCGGTTTGTATAAAAGCTCTGTTATTGTTGTTTAACAGGTACCTAATCCCGTTTTCCATCGGAACGAAGCTGTGCAAGCAAGGGTCACTCTCGATTCTCGCGGCAACTCGAGCTCTTCGTCTGCAATTAGTGGTGCTTTGGCTCTAAGTACGCCATTCACTGGGAAGGAGTTAGGGAAGGTGTTAATGGCTCCACTGTGAATGGCGGTCAGTACAGTACAGCCGGTTCTACCTTACCGCAATTTTTATCCGGCCAAGGGCGGTATTTTTGTAGATCTAACCCCGTTTAGATTGGTAAGTTTTAGTATGATAGCTCTATGCTATAATGGTCCAGTGGTCGCAAGGAGATTATTTGAGAGAAAGAAAAGAATTGGATTCAGGATTTAATTTAATTTCTTTTTAATTTTTTTATATATGTATGTATTTATATTATCTATATATTAATATAATAATAATATAACATGTATATATATATTCTGACTACTTTTGTTACCAATCCAATCTCTCTGATAAAATAATATACTTCCTGACTCCCTCATGAAGTCTTGCCCATTTAATTACTACCAGAAATTCAACAAACAGGCAATAAGTCAGAACTCATAAAAATATATGCTGACAATATTTTGCTTAGTTAGTTAAATCTATATTTGAATCGGCTGGACAAGCTAGACAATCGATTTTTGTCCCCCATTTAATCAAGCTACGTGTTCTGATAGCTTTTGGGGCACTCTATTTTTATAGATGTATGCCAGAAAGATCCACATTTCATATCTTTGCATCGTTTGGAGAGTTATGTATACTCTTTGCGATTTAGGGAGCGTTTGTCCTGCAGAGGATATGTCAGATTGAAGAGAGCATATTTTGTTCCATGGGCAATCGTGGGCGATACCAGGTATAGCAGTGTAGAGCTCGTGTTGCTCGTGTTGCTCATGGGAAGAGTTGGTAGCGGAAAGTTATCAAAGCGATAACTTAACATACATATGTACATATATACTATTTGTATATATAGTATTTGTTCCTAAAGAACGAAAACAACAATTTTTGAAGAGAATGCAAGGTAAATACCAAATACTAGAGGACAAGATAGATTTAAATATTCCATTACAAAATACTTACGTATAAGCGTAAATGAAGACATTTCGAAAGTTTTTTGAAAAGATCTTAAATTGAAATTATATGATAATAAATCATTAAAAGGTCAACAAAGATGTTAAATATATTGACCTAACACAGAGACTTCAGGTTTTAAGCTAAGACAAAGATCAACATAATTTTCACATGTAATACTAAGTAAAAGCCAACTTGAATGCGAATGAGCTATAGCTGCCTTCGATTATCAATTGACAAAAAAATGCATTGAAAAGCAACAACAAAGTTATTCAAGTGAAGTTGAGTTCGTGTATGAGAGTATGTCGATGCCTCATTAAAGTGGTGTAATCGCTATCTTCAAAGCTACTCAGGTTTTTTGTACATATTTAAGATCAAATTTACTGTTGTGAATGGCTCATACGACAAATAAAAACTCAATTTTTTTAGTTCTTCTAGTATACGTATTATTAAAACATAAGACTTAAAATTAAATAAAAAATAAAGGATTACACTCACGTTTTTTTCATGTGAAAAAAGAATTTCTCCACTAAAAAAGAATCATAGCACTATTGCGCTTGCCTAAGAAGTCAACGCACGACAAGTGCTGCCCGTTTGTTTGAACTATACCATATAGTTTGTTCGATTCGCTAGAGGGTCACACTTGGCGAATCGAAGAGAGCTTCTATTTCCCCATTTTTCATAGAAATATATCTTCAAGTTGAGAAATCTCGGTACAAAAATGTTAAAGATCGCTATAGAATAAGTGGGTACATCGATAGAGATGTTATACCACCTTGAAGTGTTTTTTGGGCGGCACTTTCAGTCCTTGCCAACATGCGAAGTCGAGAAATACAGGGTTTACTACTTTGAATTTTTGTATGGCAGAGTCAAATGAAAATATTTACATTTTATTTATATAGTGTGGAAGTAGTTTTGGCATATTGCGCCCAGATGTAGAAGATGTAAAACTCATAGTCAGAATGTGAACTCGAATCAGGGGCGTCGCGAGGATCCAGATCATGGGGGGGTAAGTCCCTTGCAAATTATCTTGAATACAATTTGTGAAATTTTCGAGGACAATTTTGAATTCTTTTCTATAAAATGTCTGGAAATCAAAATTACAAGCAGTTGCTGGATTATCGTCATATTTCTTCGGAGCACGGCGTGTTCTGTGGTGTTTCGAAAAGTCATTTTCAGGGTTGATCTTCGATTTTCTCTCTATAGCACAGTGTTTATGACTACTCGACTTCTTGTTCTTACAAATAACCGTTATGCGCACGTAACTGCCACGCCATATATGTAAATAAAATAACTGTCTTCGAGAGCAGAAAATAATGTTTATGTAATGAATGTGAAAAAGAACAAAAGACACAGTTATAATAACTGTCTTAGCATTGAAAGTAAAAGTATTACGCAGAAATAAAAGCATGAAAATGAGGTTATTCAAATAATTCGAAATATCCAAGCGCTAAAAATCCACAGAAAATACGTCAGAAAGAATGCTGGGAATAAATTAAGAATTTGCATACAAAATTATACTATGTAAATTAACGAAAGTAAATTAAAAGAACACACAGCTAAAATATATGCACACATATATTTACATAGCGATATCACACTCACGCTTGCTGTTTACGATCGAACTGATCAGCTGACTTTGAACTGTAGCGAAGGTGTTTGCATGCGAAAAGACTCAAGCCGCTATAAAGATTGCTAGTCGGTAGGTGTTTTGTTGTTAGCCGCGGTGCAATGGGAAGCCGCAAAGAACGGTTACACGTGCTCATATGGGTTAATATGCAAATATGTATTGTATTCACACATGCTAATATTGTTGAAGAAAATTAAAAACGATTTTTACTTTCATATACTATGTACATGGCAGAAGAGAGGGAGGAGATCGTGGAAATTTCTTTTTATTGACAGTGTGGGAGAGAATTACGGAACGGGTACAATTCCTCACGAGGCCGTGGACGATTCCGACTGAAGGGTGAGATCGGGTACAATTCTTCCCGAGCCGGAGTTCTCAGGAGAGCCTAGTGCCCTACAGTGACACAGAGCGTGCAGAGATCGGGGACAATTCTTCCCGTGTCGGAGTTCTCAGGGGAGTCCAGAGTTCTACAACAATGTTTTCACATTTTTTCCAAGAATTCACTACAACGGGTAACAGTTTTCGCTCTACGTCACTGTTCATATATGTATGTATGTAATTTGATTATTAAATTTATGAAATTTTAGAAAGTAAAGCAGATGACATTTATCGACGTCAAATGGTAAAAATAAATAAATAAACATTAAATGTTCAAAGAACTAATTAATATAAGTGTTTCTCCATGCAATATTTTCAATTTTTTCTGAACAGATTTCGTAAGTTGCACATGCTTTAAAGTTGCACATAAACAAATTACTTGCTTATAACGGTCGAATGTCGAATATACAAAACTTCACGACAGAAAGTGTACGGACTTTCGAAAGATTCGGAATAATATTTTTTAGAAGATTAACCTTTTGAAAAATTCTATTGCCAAATTAAAATTAACAAATATCGAATCCGTTCAAACTCTCTTTTATTATCGATGTGCTTGCAGTCGGAACTAATTTTTTTTAGCGGACTTAAGATACATTGGTAGGTATTATTTGTTCAAATTTAAATTGGAGAATATTTAAAAAATTGAAACATCTTTTTCTATAATTTTTATGTTTATGTTTATAATTTAAAAGCAAATTTGTCAGGCAACACTATTTGCGCCGTCAGGATAATGTCAAAATTCCGCTACACAACGCCAGCACAAAAGTCAACCTACAAAGAGATGTTGCTACAAAGCGCGTCGAAGAGTATGCGACTCACGCGCAAGAGCTCCGGTTAATACTCTTTGCACGAGACGCGCTCATTGAGCAACGGCGCTCGGCACCTTAATAAACAAACAGTCGTTAAAGCGAGTCAGCTAGTGCGCGCTTAGAGTACCTGCTCAATGCAAAAACAAAAACAAAATATGTGGGCGTTGCTGCGGTTTGTGCGCCGGTCCACACCGAATAGCAGAATGAGTCACTGGAATGAGCAGCCCAGCAATAGCAACTACTGGAAGTCAGCCGGCTGCAGACAGCGCTAGAATGTAGTGAGTGAATATGGCAGCAGGTTAGTATGCCTGGGGTTAGACGACTGCGGAAGCGTAAACGCCATAAACAAAATGGCTGTTATCAACAGTTCACACCGACAGATGGCGCCACTATTACCGTTCCTTGAGCAAGCGCATTAGCATGAGTCCTTTCATTGGAAAGTGCCGTGTGCGTGGTGGGGCATGCAGTGACAAGGAGCTAGCCTTGTAGGCACAACTTCCTGCTTTTTTGCCGTGTTGCAAGCGGGATTCGTTACTGAAATGCAGCAAGGCTGGTCGTCAACGAAACGCGCACGGATAATAGCTCGCAAAACAGTTGGGGATATGCAGAAAAAAATAATTTCATTTTTGCAGATTTATATTTTGAAAATATTTCAGAAACAAATTTAAATCTAACTAGAAAGTAAGGCGAGTTTCTTTTGTTTTTTTTTTTTTTGTTTGTCTGGAAGAAACGCGATTTGGTTATTTAAGTTGAATAATATCTTCAAAATCTGCTAATATTGGCAATTTAGCTGTATTTCAATAATAATTTATTTATATGCATATGTATATGTATAATCATTAATTTATGGACACGCTAATAAGTAAATATGTATGTATTCAAGCAGCCATATATACATTCATTTGCGTCCACGATGTCCTATTTAGGTCTAAGCAACAGTTGACATATTTTCATCTATTTTATTTATTTTTTGAATTTCCCTTTTAACCCACCCCTTTCGTGTTCAAAATGCGGCGCTGTTGCTGCAACATTTCGTGAGTTGCATAAATTTTTCAACGCTGTACATACAAATTCCAAGTTTCCGCTCGCTGGTGGTCCTACATCGGGGAACCCACTCCAGGCGCCGCCATTTATGTTGCTGTTCTGCATTTGTACCCGGTTGCAAGTGAAAGTACAGCATGGAAGAAGCCAACTCTTTGCTCTTTTTATCAAATAAATTCTTGCCAAAATTTCCCGTGTGCGCGCTTTTGCCGCTTTTTACACCTCAATTAGGTTGCATGTGGTTGTAGTTGTTGCTGCACCTTTTATTTATGACTCCTTATGTTGCACTGCTAGTGTGTGTATAGGTATGTAAAAATATAATATTTTTATATATTTATCTGTATGTCTATGCATATAAGCGCATGTTTTGTGGCAGCCAGACATGTCAGGAAGTTGTTCAATGGGCGATGGGTATTGTATTGATAATTTGATACAAATCTGAGTTTCCAGCCAGCCACGAAAACACAATTATCATATAAAAAAATCAAAACAAAGAGTCGTATTACATAAAAAGTTGAGCTTAGGACGCTTATAAGGCCGGTCACCTTTATTAAGCACTTTTGTAATAATTTTTTTTAGAATAATATCAAAAATCCTTAAGCCCAAAATACTCTTTTGGCAGCAAAGAAATCAAGCTCAATAGGCTTGTATGCATGTACAGTAGTAAGCTGTTGATTATTTATAGCCGTATGTGCACTTCAATTACGCAAGGTATTTTCGAAAATTTACACTTTTGTCTTGAGCAAATACAGACGGAAAATGGCTGACTAAAACTAAGGCATCTGCCCAAACCGAAACTTCTTTGTGATAGCAGAGGCAGGACGCCCGCAGTGCAATTTACACATGTATATATGTATGTAGACAATCACGCAAAGTGATGATAATCAAATGAAAGTACAAATTGAGAAAAGGACATAGGGCGCATAGTCCTTGCTAGGAGGGAAGAGGGAAGCAGTCGACACGAGGTAAGAGGAAATCGAAATAAACATGCGTATAAGCAAGGTAGCAGCAAAGTAAACAGAGTCAAATTTAACTCGACATCCTGAACGAGACACAACAACAACAGACATGCATAAATATATATGTATGTGTATGTGACTAAGAACCCAGCAGTAAAATTATGTCCAAACATCGTTTTGCATATTATTGACCAGTAAAATTAGAGACGACAAGAGCTACAACAAAGCAAGCGAATGTCAGTAATCAAAACAACAAATCCAAAAAGCGTAAATTGGCTGGTGACAAGTTACGTATGTATGTATGTGCGTAGACTTCTACACACATTCATACAACTTCACCCTCTCTTACATAGACTTTGGGAAGGTAATAAATGCTTAAAGAAATTGTAGTCGTGTTTAGGAGGTTATGTAAACCTTTGAAGGATTATTTAGCACCGATCAGAGCCCAACTCAGACTTTGCGCACTAATAGATCGATTAAAAGATCACATGATGGTTGTTCAGCAGCTCTCTTCAGTAACTAAGTTAAATACTTTTTGAAGAGCTGCGAGTAAAACAGTGAATTTTGAAAAAAATTAACGAAAATCTGCGAAGATTGGATCTCTCCAAGCGTCTGGTCTCTGAGAAAAAGCAATCTTTTAGCTGAAAAAATTGGATTCTGAAGGTCCACGGTCAAATATAAAAGTTAAGCTGCTATTTATGTAAATTTTTCTTTAAGCAATATCCTTTCGGCTGCAGTGAATCGTTTGTACCATTTTATTAGTGAGAAAACTAACCGAATGAATGTGTACCGTTATAGAAAACATCTAGCAACCATATAACAACTAACTATTCCGGATGATGAGTACCCACACAAACTGGTTCGTCTCGGCCATTTCTGGCCAATACATTTAAATACTTTATGTTGCCAGGGAATTTCTCGGCGTATTTTACTCAAAAATCTCTGCATTCGTTTGTGTGTGTCTGTCAGTATGCTCACGTAGGGTTGTTGCGCCGCAGCAAACAGTTTGCATAGTGCGAATTTGCATAATATTTACTGTGTGACAACGTCGAATGCTTCGGTGGATGTTGCAAATGTTGTTGTAATTGTGGAGCCACACTTGCGGCCGAAGAAAGACAGGGTGCTTCGTTATCCTGTTGTTGACAATACACAATCAGCGCCATCGCCAGTTCCTCCTTCATCTGCTTATGTAACTTTGTTAACTCTCGACTCTGTCTAGAGAAGCCGCTGAAAGAAATTTAAATGTGAAAATGCATGATTTATACATATATGGATGCCGTTTCTAGGTACCCTGAGGGAAATTGCATTGTGTCCTTACTGAATCGGTGTTAAAAAAGCTTCGATATAGTTCTAATTGGTTAGAGTTCCATGAGTTGAGAAAACGCATAAAAGTCGGCAATTTTTTAGAGTTTTCAAGGAATATATCGGACAATTATACTCACAGTTTTTGAAATTTTTTTTCTCATAAGATCCAGTTTGTAAATAAAATGACAAAGTGAATATGTCAAGAAATAATACAAAATAAATGTCGTTCAAATTGCTTTATTTATTTGTGGAAGTTTAGTGCGTTTATATGTATATACCTTACATATCTGCTTAATATAAGCTTTGATTAGTTGCCGTTCTTGGAAAAATTATTGGTATTGAATATAGTTGCCTTGTAGATTTGTGATGTTTTCAGAATTTCCCTGCAGGAATTATGCCGTCACCATACAGATATGTCCAAATAAGTAGAAGTCACAGCTAATGTCATATTCAAGAAGTGAAACAAAAATCTCTGAGGAGCTTCGTTAGTTGTTGGAAAATCATATAACGGTGCCGAGTGAAAAAAGAGAGGAGATATCTGGTACAATTTCCCTCGAGAATAGAGTTCTCAGGACGACAGAATGCTCTGCAAAAGTGAAATTAATTAATTTTTAAAATCAAAATATAATTTTTAATAGAGATCGCCACAAAGGGTGTGAAAATTTCTAGCCGTATTTTTCATATAAAAATTTCGTCATAAATTCCATAAAACCATTGGAGTCAGCACAAAAATTTTAAATTTAAACAGGATTTGCTTCAGGTACAAGATATCTCCACAAAGCTCTGCAAACTTTACATCAAAATTTGTCGTTTTGAAGCATGCAACTTGAAGGTTTACTACCAAATGGCATAGAAGCTATGAGTTTTGTGGGGTTCGAAAGTAGATCAGCGTGTAGGAGCATATTGACCATATCTCGATACGGAATTCCAACATATGCGACAATAAAGTATGAACTATATTTAATTCTATTTTAATAATTTATGAAACTTCGCGAAAGCAATAGTTCAGTTACTTTACATAAAGGAATTGTGACTCTTTGAGGTTTCTATATTATATCGTATATGTAGATAAAGAGAACCATCATAACTCCAAGTTGCTGCCTGCTTATTTTAAACAAGGCATTTAATCATTGCGAATTGCTACGTATGGATCAAACTAACTATTCTAAGTATAGCTCGAGGATATAGTTTGTAAGTAACAAATTCGATGTAAGGTAAATAACATAGTTAACATTGCGTGATTAGGTTGAATTGAAACAAAATGTAATAACAAAAATTCACAATAATTAGTGAAATAAATAAATCGAACAACAAGAATAAAAAGGCACGCAAATCATGCAATTATAAGTAGGACAACAGTAACCATAAAAGCTACACTAAACTATGTTTACGCATAACAAAATGAAACTAGAAATTTAATACATTTAGATATAAACATATAACATAATAGGTTGTCAAAAAAGTCTTGTGGTATTTTTATTGAATTTTATTTATTTTTATTTTATTTTATTTTATTTTATTTTTTCTATTATGCCGGTCTCTTTCGACCAATTCAGCGATTTTATCGCAATTTTCGACTACAGGCTTTCCGGAGCGTGGCGCATCTTTGACCACCACTGCACCAGAACGAAAACGTTGAAAGCGTCGTTGTGCGGTGGAAATGGAAACTGTATCGGGTCCATAAACTGCACAAAATTTTTTGGCGGCTTGAGATGCATTTTTGCCTTTATCGTAGTAGTACTGTAAAATATGCCGTATTTTCTCTTTATTTTGCTCCATAACTCACGAACGACTTAAAGAAACGACAATCAATCAAACACCTGTTAGCGCGTGAAATGAGCTTTCCAAAAAGGTATAGCATGACCCGATGCGACGAATAAAACTAGAACTACGCGCTTTCAGCGCCAACTAGCGAAAATACCGCAAGACTTTTTTGACAACCCATTATAATAATTTTCATATGAACGTACTTTTTCTTTGCAAAAATCTACTATTAGAGCCCACCAAACGGTAAACCGATTTTAAATACCCTAAACTTCAACACGGCAACTGGAGAGCTTGGACTTGATTCCATGAAATTTATAAAATAAATTTGCCATAATTTTCAAAAGAAAGCCTAGTAAGCTACACAAGTGCCTTTAATTTGTTGTCAATAAATATTATACATTGGGACAAAAAAGCACCCGGAAATTGTAATTATATTCCCCGGGTACAAAGCCTTCAAAGAAGGTAGAGAGTTCGTTGAATACATGCCTCGTTTTGGACGACCTTCGACCTCTTCAACTGATGAAAATACGAGTATTAAAAAAGTGAATAATATGGTGCTTGAAAATCGTCAGGTAAGTGTTGGAGGGATGACAAGAGAGCTCGACATCACTCTCGAGTCCGTTTGAATGACTTTGGTGGATATTTTGGGTATGAAACGAGTTTTGCTCGACTCGTCCGAATAAAGCTGACTTTTTTTCAAAAAGAATACCGTCTCTTCGGCTATGCTGGATCTTGCCTAAATATTTAGTTCATAAGCATATGGACTTAATAAATATAAGTTGTAAAATCTGGTAATTTTTCGAAAATATGAAAAATAGCATAAAAATTTAGAGATGGAGTACATTAAAGCCAGAAGCAAATAGAACTTTTAATTTTTGTATGGAGACAAGGTAAAATGTGTTTCTGTGCTATATCTGTATTTTCATGATAACGATTATTACGCTTTTCAACTCAACTGCACTTTGGTTGAAGTTCGCTGCTTTCGAAATCAACTCAATCTGTCAAAAGAGTGAAAAATTGGTTGAACACCTGGAGAAACCGAAAAAATACCGAAACTGGAAGAAGGAAGCTGCAATTTGGAAACAGGAGACATAAAATTTAAAGACCGTGAAAAATAAATAGTCATAAAATCTTCTATTCCTGGGAATATAATTTTTAAGTAAAATAAAATTCGTAAGGCATCCTTTAAATTCATTTAAAATATGGTCCTGGTAACTAACGGCAGCAAGGAATTATTTTGATTATTCGTTGAAAAATTTTCAGTATTTGAGAAAAGATTCTATGTTGGCAACACAACATCGGCTGAAAATAGTTGGAGAGTGTATATCAAGAATGAGTTTTCAAGTTGAATCAACAGAATGGAGTAAAAAATCATAATATTTCAAATCGGACTCCCAATGAGCCACCCTCGGAGGAATATTTTAAAAATTGTATTCCATAAGCTACATATACCCACACTCAAACTGAGATATTTTTATATTTCATAATCAAACGAGGAAATATAAACATGTTAACTGATTGTGGTATTAAGATCGTTCAATTAGCCAGCTAATCTCTCTAGTCAGAGTTGAGGATAGAGGACAAGCCAGTTTTCTTATGCGAGGGAAAACTAGACACATTTTTGAATAAGATATTTGCGAATCAATTACGAGAAACGGTCTAACCAATATTTTATAGCATATTTCTTACTCCGATATAATTTTTGAGGTTACCGTTTTTCGATATGTCTGTACCTATAAAGCAAAAATTGTTTAAAGTTTTACTAATACTTCTAAGTTTACTTCTTATATATTATACTAGCTATTCTTTGTACTAGATTCTTTACCAAGCTCCAAATGAAAGAATACGAATACACTTGTTGGAAAATAAATATATGTAAATGCGTATGTATGAAAAAGTAGGCCTACAGCCCATTCACATTGAACCCTTTTGCTGTTTCCAAATTTTAATGCTTCAATCATTTCGCTTTCGCTCCCAACTTCTTGGCAATTTATTGGCCATTTAGCGCTGTCGTGTTATCAATAAAGCTGAAATTTAGTTGTGATTTCGATTTTGATTTGCGTTTTTGTTTTTCTGTCGCACGAATGTCCTTTCGTGCGCTTCACATATATGTACATACATACATATTCCGGTGTTGTTGTTGCTGCTTTGTAGCGTTTTTATTGAAATGCGTTGAAAGCAATTTCGATATGCCTTTGCGTGAGGCATTCATTTTATTGCTTATTAGATATTTGTTGTTGCATTTGTCAAAACTTATGTTTCAGCAGTTTTTGTTGTTTCTATTGGCATAAGTTATGCCGAAGGATGGAATGTCGGCCGACACATTTCTTGTAATAGAAAAACGAAAATTGCTTAGGTAAAACAGTTATAGTTGGAGCGAAAACGAAGTGTATATACAAATTTGCCGAACGGGGGAGTTAGGGTTATGTCCTGTGTAAATTGGCTGCTTGTGAAGACGATATCTTGGGAGACATTTATGAAATATTTTATTGCTAGCAGGCATGTAGGGCTGGTACAAACCCATTCATTTATGTGGGAGTACTTACGTCTATAAAAATATACATATGTATATATCTACATATATTAAATTTATACATACATACATATGCATATTTATTTTTACTGTTAATATTTATTGTTAAATATATACCACGGCAATTACGTTTGTAATTTTTGCAAAAAACCAGCATTATAAAGGGTGATCCATTTCGATGAGCCCCATTTTTTTGAATAAAAACAGAATAGCTTTAAATTTAGTGGGGAATTTTCATTGTCATTCGAAAGAACATTCTTTAGCATGTCGCTTGAGAAGGTCGAGCGGCTTCAGTTCTTGCATAAGCTCTATTTTGTACGTTTTTAATTTAAGATCTGGACGTAAAATGCGCCAAGTCGTTCCATACATCAGTCCGAGTTGCGGCGAACGGCGCCGAATAGATTCTACACGGTCTTCGTGAGAAATTATTTTGAGTAATATTCAACTTTTAGAAGCTTTTGACAAAGGCTAAGATTTATTCTAGCAGTAAAGAAAACGTATACCATATAAGGTTTTTATGACGTGTGTTTTCCAATGAAGCAATATCTTGTTAGGAGTTCGTCTTTTTGACAGCAGTAATTAATTTATACACACCAAAAATTACGGTTCGCTTTATTGACTTTATGAATCCTTCTGAAAAGAAAGGATCTTGGTTTAAGCGATAACAAACTTCAACTCGTACAAACGCCGACCAAGTCAAAACACTATCAAGAGCGGGGCACGTTCGGTGAATGAGCCAAAAACGAGATGGACACTAATTTCGATTTTCACAAAAACATTTTATTCAGCGATACGCTTTCGGTTTAGTGTGTACATTAGTAAAGCAATCTATCGCGCTTGGAGTGATGTTAATCCAGAAGCCATTATTGAGAAGCCGTTACATCCTCAAAAAGTCACAGTTTGGTGTGCCCTATGTGCGGAGGGAATTATTGATTATTATGTCTTTGAAAATAAAACCAATCATAACGGATACCGCTGTAGAACTACTTATTATTAATGAATTTTTCATGCCTAATTTGGAAGATATTGATGCGAATGACCATTGGTTCTAACAAGTTGACGCTACATGCCATGCAGCCGACGAAAAAATGAATTTATTGAAGGCAATTTTTTGGGAGCGTATTATCTTGTGACGTGGCTTCCAAAATCGTGCAATTTAACAATGCTGTGGGGTTATATGAAGTCGCTTGTCTACGCAGATAAGCCCGAAACGATCGAGACTATGAAAGAGAATATTCGGGACTTGAGACTTACGACCTGAATTCATTTAAAATATGATTGAAAATTTGTCTCGGCTGGAATTTATTCGGTCATCCGCAGAGGTCACTCACCCGAAATCATTTTCAAAACACAATGACAAACCCTTATCTTTATAATAAAGCTGAATTCCGAAATATATGTGATTTATTTCTTCTTGAAAACCACATTTCTAAAATAAGCACCCTTTACATAGTTTTTTCGAGGCACATACTTAGGTTTCAAGGCACTTTAAACTAACATTTCCAATTTCACCATAACTGACCGAGTTGTTTAGTTTATTTATCTAATCGTTGTTTAACTGAAGGCGGACCAGTGGTTTTCCTCCTAATATCAAATCTTTATACCCTGAACAGAGTATATTAAGTTTGCCACGATGTTTGTAATATCCAGAAGGAAACGTCGGAGACCCTATAAAATATATTTACTATATGTACATTTGTATAAATTATCAGTATGACGAGCCGGTTTTGATCTGTTTTTGAGATATAGGTACTTGTGCCTCTGAAATTTTTCACATGCCCTTGTTTCCTCTACATCATTATTGCTTATAGCAGCAATCAAATAAATCGATCGGATTCAAGTGCTTCTACTGAACTTTTTTATTTAACAAGATATCTTCACCAAATTTGAAGGGTTATTGTCAAAGGCACTGCTGCAATCTCCGATGAAATTGTACAGATCGGACCACTATATAATATAGCTGCATACAAAGTCATCAAGTTCTTGTATGGAAACTTCTTTATTGGTGAAGGGTGTTCTGGCTTCAATGGAACTGAAGTTAATGATTTTTCTTGTTTGTAATAGCGATTATACCTTGGCAAGCAATAAAAAAATTGAGGAGCGAATTTCAATCTCCCAAATATCATCACATACTCTACTATTCGGAGACGGCAATATCAATCAATATCGGACAATATCCATCCGCTCGGTACAAAAGGTATCTACAATATACATATGTACATATATGGACACACAATTTACATATATATGTATATTCATACCTACATGTATATCTATATATATGTACCTGAATATCAACCGCATTTGTTCAGTAATTATCACACTTTGTCTATAAGAGCGAGAATAAACATATTAGACCAGAGTCCAGTGAAAAATCTAAACGAGTTGGGACCTCCCACCCTAAAGTGGTAAATAAATTATTAATATACATAAATACATACAAATACATACAATATGCAAACTGACCAATGAGGTGAACTTAATTTTCTTAACAGAAACACACTTATCTGGAAAGATTATTGTTTGCTCGCGTTAATGGAACTAGCTGCGAAGGTGCTAATTTGAGTTGTTAATAAGCGGTGTCGTTTAGTTCGGCATTCAATGGAATTTTGAGCGTACAAATACAAGTTCTAAGTATTGGATAATAATAATAACTAGTTGCTTTACACTAACATGAAGCCAAATGTTGAAATTTCCATCGCGTTACTACCGGTTACTTCAATACCGGGGCTCCCATAGTTTGCATATGTATATCTTAATATCTACTTTCATCCATTCCAATACATGCATATACATATGTACATAGAGTATGTGTGTGTGCCTGCAACATTTTTATTTATGTCCGCTGTGGTTGAATCAAACACAAATGTCGAGTTGGAAATCAAATTCTACATGCCACATGAAATATTTTTGCCGCAAGCAACAAACCACAAACACCAGTATTGGTGCGAGGAGGGAAATGGTAGTAAATAAAGCAACACCGTTGCATAAATTATTATTTGTGGTGCGCTTGTGTGTTTGCGCCAGCGTCAGGACCTAGTCCTGGTCAAATGTTGGTGTGAATATTTGCTTGACCATTATCCTTGGACATAACAACGACCACTACAAACAAACGGTACATACAAAATGGAATCACGACAATGCATTGTTTGTATACGGCAGACATATTGTTCCCTCCATACTGGACTTCTACGCCAGCAGTTGTTGTGGAGCTCATCGACAGTGAGAGAAATTAGTGAAAGCAGGGCTAAGGAGGTTACAGCATTGGAGTGGGCATACAGTGGAGCACAGATAAAAACTTCTACTTCAATCATTGTTAATAGGAAATGTCTCGTAGTACTTAACGTTTTTCAATTAATATTTTCTCTACAGTAAACACTAAGTGAGGCCTTACTAAAAGGTAATCGGACATTTCGTCCAGAATAAACTTCAAGCAAAAGTCTAACAGTCATTCATAAATGGCTTCGATATTTGATAATCTTTCGATCGTTCGCCAAAGTGGATATTTTTGTACCATTGTCTACTTTAGTGCCTAACAACAACATAGTCGGCGCTCATTATGTATGTGACAAAAATAATAACTAGACTCAAAAGTATATGAAAAGATAATTAAAAGTTGCAAGTAACCGGTGTTTTACTGTGGACTCCAGTACTGTTTTTTCACCAGAGCAACCATATATGAGCACATAAAAGACGCATGCGCGTTGCAAATCATAGTGTGGCATTGGAGACATAAACTCCCTTAGATGTCATATTCAGGGAGAGTATTGTAACGTGGCCAATTTGGATGACTGCCATCACGTACGTTCGAGTCTATGTTGTCACAACTTCTATATCCAAGCGCAACATGTTCTGGTGGTATAAAAAATGGAGCTGTATTTATCAATCAGATAGACTTAACAAAATCATTGGAATTAGAATATTCATTAATTTCGACGTCTTTGAGAGATATTTTAATGTCAGGACTTAAGAACTCTCACCGCGATTTTGGTTTCCTTCCCTAATTAAAAGCCGTAAAATTGAACAGAAACAAAAATATATAGATAGCATATAAAAATCATAAACTAATTTAGGTTAATACCAAATACAGGAGTAAAGGGTGTTTTAATTAAACATATGGGTGAAGAAATAAGCACATGTATGTATTTAATTATGTTATAAAATGATTTCGGATATGTGCTGCTGGATGAAAAAATTCCAGCCGAGAGACCCGATTTTCTACCACTTTTTGCAGCAGTTGGAGATTATGTCAGCGATAATGCGTCGAATATTCTCTTCAAAAGCGTCAAACAACACGGGACTATCTGCGAAAACAAGCAACTTCACATAACCCCGCAAAAAATAGTCCAGCGGTGTTAAATCGCAAGATCTTGGGGTGTCCCCCAAACCTGCAACGCGAGAACAAGAACTTTAAAACAAGAAAGAAAGAGGCAAGTTCGGGTATAATCGAATATTTTATACTCTTGCAACTTGCAAGTTTTAAAGCCAGGATAATACCTTTAAGTGCATAAGGCTTGTTAGTTATAAGTATGGGGTCTAGAGTGAGTTTTAACACGATTTGTTTCATTCTAAGCACAAAGATGCACCGTCATAAGAAAAACACGTCTTTATATTCGGTATGTAGAGGCTATGGGAAGAATTGACTCGATTCAACCCAATTGTAGCACAGGTACGGATTCTCTGAATTTATACTATATTAATTGATTCTTGATTTGTATACCAGAAAGGGAAAGTTTCAAACGGAATGTGAAATTGCGTTATATGGGAAATAGACGTGGCTGTAGTCCGATTTTTTGAAATAGAACATAAAATATCATAGAAGTGTCGCATACCAAATTTGTTTGAAATCGGTCGGTCGGGTCTCGAGATATGTCAGAGTATAACTCATATCAAACAACTGCACTGCTATTGGGTTGTGGTCTTACTTGGAATGTTGAAAATATGGCGATTTATTTGTCAACATCGTCTTATATTAGCTCAGTTAATGCAACGATTCCCTAAATTCTTTGACCTCCTGCAAAATACGGTTTTTGTTTTCAAAGTAGGGGGACAACCTCTTGTGAGTGGATGTAATAGTACTTTTTTATTCGTCAAAGCTGATCGTTATTCTGCAATTCGGATTCGTATCTGCCTAATAATTCGGCATAATCGAGTCTTTTGATTTCGCTTTCTTTTTGCTTTCCTATGTACAATACTTCAAATCTTGTCAATCGCGAAAAGCGGTAACCTGCACTTTTACAATCAATAGAAAAGTCTCTGCCTTCAACGAGGCAGGTTGGACGAGGAAGTTCATTATTTGACTGTTCCTTGGTCTCCGTCGGATTGCGCTTCAACAATGACAAGCACTGCTGTGAAGTGAGCTCACGGTTTGCACTTGTTGTCCACAATCAATGCGCCGACAGCTTTTTATTGCGCAATATTTCATGCCGGATAAGACCTACGTAGTATTTTAGAGGCCAACTACCTCAGTTATCTCGCGAAACTTCAATTCACAGCCTGTTAAAAAGAGATTTTAAGCTTTTGTGGCGTTAAACTCTGTATTAGTGGTTTTCGAGGTACCTATGCTAATAGAAAACCAATGTCCCACAATGCTCAAACTTCGTAAACCAATTTTTGGTGATAGTCATCAAGAGATAAGAGTCACCGTATACAGCTTATAAGCACTTTTAGATTTCACTGCCTGAATTCTCTTCCAAAAAGTAGAATTGAAACACTGATCCTTGCAATTTTTTTAAGTCAAGTACAATTCAGTGGTCAGTCAAAGTCGGATGGCATTGTTGCATACAACAGTAAATTGTTCCTACCATAATGGCAGTATCGCGTGCTAAGACAGGTCATTCTCGGTCCACCTTGATAAATAACAGTTCAATAAATTTTTTGTGTTTAATATAACCCCTTAGAAAGGTGACTGGCAAATCTTCTTTATAAATTAGCTTTTTATTTTTTATATCACAAAGCGTCTTCTGATTCTGGATCTCCTACACCTTCTTTCCTACACCAAAATATATTTTGTACAGAATTCGTGTGTTAATTATTTCTCCGTTACGCAAGAATATTGCTTTAACTGTTCTAGCCATAAATACTTCTAATTTGCTTGTCTGTATATACATAGTTGCCAATTGGTGTGAAATGTTTGCATGTAACTAATAAGTACTCATATATGTTTGCATTTGTATGTGTCTTTGTGCATGCATGTAGAGAGAGAGAGCCTTTGAAATAATGTAATTTAAATTTAAATTTAAATTTTCCTGTCAGCCGCGTTCGTGTCTGTAAAACGACGAAATTAAGTAGACAAAAATTGAGTGATACAAACAATTTTAGCCACACACGCGCACACACACGCACACGCATGCCTCATACATACATTTAGGCGTTGTGCCATTTCACTCCGATACGATAAGCCTTTTGTTTTTGTCATAAATCTCATTTTATGATGAATTGCCGTTGAGGCTGTGAGTGGACGGATGTGAAATGAGTGCTGCAACTTGTGGGTGATATGTTGGAATTGTCCTTGTTGTTGTTATTGGTGTTGTTGGTGTTTTCACTAACTTTATTACGACTGGCGGATAGAGTATTTGGTTCTTTGCTTTTATTTGCATATACAAATAAATATTTTGTTGTTGTATATTGCATTGCAATAGCTGACCGTTGTGTAATCCAGCGAACTCATCGGTGCATTCAAAGCCGGGCGACGACTATCTATTTTCGAGTAATAATTGCATTTGTTGCATATCCATGTACATACATTTTGGAATATTAATTTTTGCCATTTTTTGGTGGACGCTGTTTCAGCATAAATAGGAATTAAATCTGAAATTAAATGATGCTAAGGATGCCAGCCACAGAAATCACGTGACTCTGTCGTTAAACAAGTCATAGAATCCCTTAACTTTATGCCTGAACAGGTTAATGCATTCTTTGGAAATAGGGAATGACATTTTGATAAGTATACTCGGACTAATTTAAAACCTATGATTATTGAGCAAATCTAATATATTCGTAATTGACGCACCATAACAATACTTTTTTTCGTAATTGGTCCTTTTGTC
The DNA here is from genome assembly GCF_016617805.1 of Bactrocera tryoni. NCBI lineage: Eukaryota > Metazoa > Arthropoda > Insecta > Diptera > Tephritidae > Bactrocera > Bactrocera tryoni. The sequence continues at coordinate 49,962,470 of NC_052503.1, forward strand.
AGCTTTTACTGGATACTTACTTGGCGCGCTGAGTTCAATATTCGGTCGACATAATTGTGAACAACCAACCTTTACTCTAGTGGATAATGCGAGTCCTCTGGAATACAGTGCGCACCGCAGACGTTATTCCTGCTGTGGAATGTAGTATCGAAGGAGACCCAAATGAATCCATTCCATGGTGTTGAAGTTAACGGTAAACGCTATAGAGCCATGATTATGGACCTTTTCATGCCTGAATTGGAGAATGTTGATGGAGACGAACTTTAACGGCGCTACCGACCATACAGCCAACGAAAAAGCCAATTTATTGAAGAAAACTTTTGGTGAGCGCATTATCTCGTAATCCTGTGGCATGGTCTCTAAGATCGTGAGATATAAAGACGCTGGACTATTTTTTGTTTGACTATTTTATGGAAATTCGCCTCTCTGCGTAGATAAGTCTGACACAAGTGACGCCATGGAAGAGAGTATTCTAGCGTTTTTGCTGTCATGCGACCCCAATTGCCACAAGAAGTGGTCGAAAATGTGTCTCAGGGCTGCCTAATGCCAACCCCTTATGTTTATAATAAAGGTAAATCCTATGTCATAACATTAAATTTTGAATTCTCTTTCATCTGAAAAAAACACATGTCTAAAATAAAAATCCGTTATGATTTTGATAACAACATATTTTCCTAGAAAGCACTTTTTTGGTTTCTTTTTTTGGAAGTAGCAGACTGTGTGATATCACCGATCTTTGTACATCGCAAACTTTTTGGAGATATAATATTGAATTTCCATAAGAAAATCTTCAAATATCATAAGAGAATTTTGAGGCAGTCTTGAGATATTATAAGAGATCAGTACATTGTAACTGAAACTGAATGTGTGTAGGAGTCCAAAAAAATTTACAGGCCAATGGCAACTGCAGCTTTATAAAAGGTGATCCATTTCGAGGTTCTCTACTTTATTAACGAAAAAACACAGATACTTCAAATTTAATAGGGAATATTTGGCATTTATTTTCTGAAGATTACCTCTTTCAAATATTTTCAGCGACTTCGTCTCAATTAGTCCATTTGTTGAGTCCAATTTCCGAAGACTCCTTCGAGCATTTCGACTGGTAACTTTGCTCCAAAGCCTGAATCGAAACGGGATTGTCCGCATAGACTTTAGACTTTACATATCCCCAAAGGAAAAAGTCTAACGGTGTGATATTACACCATCTTGGTGGCCAATCGACCGTCCCAAAACGTGCTCACCGAAGTGTTCTCTCAATAAATCCATCGGGCATCAAATAGTCGGTTATCATGGCGCGATAATAGCCGCCATTGACGGTTACGTACTCATCGGCATCATTTTTTAAGAAATATGCACCGATGATTCCACCCGCCCACAATCCACACCAAACCGTTGTTTCTGAATGACATGACATGCCTTGAATCTCTTTAGGTTTCTCTTTGTGCCGAATGTGCCAATTTTGTTTGTTTACATACCCATTGAGCCAGAAATGGGTCTCATCGCTGAACAAAATTTGACTCGAAAACGTCGGATCTTCTTGGAAATTTTCAAGAGCCTATAGAGTGAAGCGATGTCGCTTGAGAAGGTCGAGCGGCTTTAGTTCTTGCACACGCTGTGTTTTGTACGCTTATAGTTTATTATCTCGACGTAAAATGCGCCAAGTCCTTCCATACGTCAGTCCGAGTTGCTGCGAACGGCGCCGAATAGACTCTCCATGGTGTTCGTGTGCATTCTGAGTTACAACTGCATTATATTCTTCACTGCATGTGGAACGCAATCTATTCGGTCGAATATTATCCAATAAAGAATGCTGGGTCTCCTCATGGGTAATGGAGGAGCAAATAGTGCGCTCAGTAGGCCGTTTATGTTGCCCATAAGTAGAGTAAAGTGCGCGAAGCACATTCTTTGCAGAAAGTGAATTTTCGTAATACAAGTATAGTTGAACGATTTTCCATGATGAAATGCAAAATAATACTGAACAAAAATAATATGACAGCTTGATGCAACTCGCGCGTGATCTGTCGAAAAAGGCTACTGAAAAAAGTACCTCTACCTAGATCACCCGATATATGTATGTAGTAGGACTGGATTTTGCTAGTACATACAAAGCACGTGTATTTAGATTCGCAAGATAAATTTACATTTTCATTAACCCATCTGTCATATAAGCAATTGTTCGCAGTGCATGGTTGCAACTTTGGTAATAAATATTTTCTGCGAATCAAAAATTTGCGCTCAGATTTGTACACTTCGAAGCGCTGTCTTACCGATTGTTCTGCGTTTTGAAATTCTCTCCGTCATGTAGAATTAGTTGGCTCATCACGGCATAAAGAATGCATTTCGCCATTTTGCCGGTTGTCGGTTGCCGGCTTTTTGGCGCCACATCAAGCGCCGCTTGATCTCAAAGGTTAGCGCCAAAAACTTGGTCGTAATTCACTTTCCACTTTCACCTGTTGTGCGCCTGTCAGTGGGCAACATCCCATGTAGACAGCGCTAAATCAAGAATATTTAAAGTTGTTAGTACCTCGTAAAAGTTTAGCACTAAAAGCGGCAGCAACGAAGACACCATTTGTGGAGCGGGTGGTGGTGTGTGTTTTCACACATATGTGCGAATATATTTGCATGCATATAATAGTCAAAACTTTCGAGGACTTTTGAAGTAGTGAGCTGCGCTGCTAGTTGTTGAATATTTGCAGACGTTTGTTCGTAATAAATGGTGAAAAAAGAGTTGAAGGTCAGCATTGTGGCAACATTAAATTTGGTGTAACAAATCGCAAGCAAAATGTGTGCAAATATTTGTGACAGAATTGAAATCGTAAAGAGTTGAAGGGTAGTTTAGCCAACATCACTTGGTCCATAAAAATGCAGGCAGTACAAATTCTCCACTCATTTAGAAATTTATTAAATTAATCCAAAAAATATAACATTTGATTTTTGTAAATATATATGTAAATATAACAGTATAGCAAAGTCAACCGGTGGCAACTCTACAGCCTAACAACGTCCACACTAATTCAAGAATGAGTGTTAGTAAATTTATCGAGCCAAAGCTCTGATCACTGAGAAAAGCTATCCCTTGGGGAATTGTGATTCTTTTAAAAAATAAACCCTCGATTCTTCGCTTAGTCCCTATTGCAACAGGTGCTGAGCAGGCGACTCAGAAGTAACAAAAATACCGCTATAAATATAATTATTTTGTTAGGGTGCTCCTAAAATATTGTGCAGAATCGCGGAGGATTGGAACACTTTACGATATTCTTTAAATATTCAAGAAAAATTTTCTGCGAAATAATGGAATGTAGAATGCCGAATGAACTACTAAGAGGTCAGCGAACTGATATCACTATGATATCATCACTAAAAACATATGCAGCGTCTACCAATAGGGATGACGAGATTTTGACAGTCCATGGTGGCCATGCTTGTTTGTCAACGTGTTCAATAGTATGTCCATTGCACTTTGTCCCACATGTCCCATTGGACTTTGGTACAACGCATAGAAATTGTCTAATAATTCGTGTTCCCTGGTGGCACAAAATTGTCGGTTTTGGGATAAGTCAAGTCCTCGTGTGGTTCAGAAACCTCAAATGCATCCCTAAAAATTTACCGTTTGGTGCGGTTTGTGACATCATCATATTATCATCGGCTCTATTTTTTTTTTCGAAATGCGGCAAAAAATGCCGTTACCATCATTAGCGAGCGTTATAACACAATATTTTTTCCCGGAATTTGATGAAATCGACGTGGACCAGCTCTATTTCCAACAAGTCGGTGGTCCGTCTCATGTTTGACGTCTAAACAAGGACACGGCTCTAGATTATTTTCTTTTGGAGTATATTAAATCAAAAGTTTACACCAATCAATCACCAACGCTCGAGGAGCTCGAAGACACCAATCAGTGCCCTATAACCGAAATCTGCATAACTAACAAGGAGAACCCGTTTTGACAAAATTTATTTTATTTTACCATCACGTCGTTCTTGTTTTTAAATCCTGTATATGCCTATGACAAAGGCATACTGTAACATGCCAATCGGAAGTGTTAAATTCTTATTTAGGTATATGGGAGCTAGGGAAAGCGTTGAACCGATCTTACTAGTTTTTGACACAAGGGCCTGTTATTATAACTAGATTTTTTGTCTGAATTTCAATAGTTGATCTCATATAATGACCGATATTTTCGATAAAAAGTTATTCGGTATCTGGTGGACTTAACTGTTATAGTCCGATTTCGACAATTTTTGAAGTGAAGTGAAAAATAAGATGTAGGCGTATGCCACAATTCGTTGAAATTTGCCGAGAAGGTCTAAGATATAGGATTTCTCTTAAAGGTGGACGGTGCTACGTATAGAACAAAATTGATAAAGGTTCCTTTAGGGCCTTTCTTGTAGTATGTAAAATTTAATACTTCTTGCATATTTATTTATTGGATTACCGCCCTCTACTAGTTTTCAACATAACAAAAATAAAATGTAGACTGGGCGTGGTTTTCACACGATTTCAACTTGTATGTTAAGGGGTAACATAATTTCTGTTCGGCAAGTGTGGTCGATATTGTTCTAATATTTTTTGAGTTAAGCAGCTTGGGGCGCGACCAATTCCACTTTTTGGAAACCACAACTGTCCGCTCCACTGCATTTGCTTCTACCAACTACAGTTTTGTATCTTAATTTTCGGGTTACTTATGGTTTTCGATTAACGGCCTTTGTGGGTGTGACAATAGTCCGATGCGTTACACATACAATACCGAACATCTTATGGTGCAATGGTGCAGAGAACTGATGTATCAAGGTTCATCAAGAAATTGGCCTATACCGTCTAAACCTTAACATAAACACCAATCCAAAATCGATAGTTAAAGTAAAACTCAAGGAGAATCTGTAAGAATCATTAAATAGCAATGATTACGGCGGAAAGTAAAAATGGAAAACGAAAACAGCAATTTATTGTGAGTCTGTCACATCCTTTTCAGGACATGAATTCGGACCTTGGCAACGGCAGCCACTACATACTTACATATACATAACACAAATATGCACCGTTAGCCAACAACCATGCGCAACCCAAAAAACTTAAACAGCCGAGCGCGGGACGAGAGCAGGCCGGAAAAAAGAAGGCGCAGGCAAGCTATGAGCTATGTGGCAAGCTCATTTGTATTCCAGACGAGTTGCGTGCCACGAACACGGCCAACGAATGCTAACGAACATGGCATCCTTTTTTGTGGATACTGGCAGACGCTGCGTTGTACGAGTATTTGTTATTTCTGCACTCTTAGTTTTGTTTGCTCTCAGTCACGTGGATTGTTGTTGGCATTGTTTTTGACATTGTTGATTTTATCGTTTTTTTTGCTGTCGAAGTTGTTTTGGATCCAACGCTGTTAAGCTGCTTTTTTTGTTTTTTGGTATCTACTACTTCTCTTTTTGTTTTCAGTTCCGCTGGGTTGAGTGCTCGAAGATGAAATGAATGGAAGGAAAACTTCACAATGAATACTTCCATTTCATAAGTTCAAATATATTTTCCAAGAGCAGAAAACATCCAGAAATCTTTCACCAACAACTTTAAGCGCTATGAACGTTTTTGAGATTTTGTATATAATATGAAAATTTGGCGGATATTATAAAAATTTGATCAGACTTGGTCACGATGGTCAAACTTATGGAAGCTTATTACGCGTTGACAATAACTGTAGATTCAAAATTCCTTGCCAGAGTACTTATGTTAAAGAATCCTGAATCAAAGGGGAATACAATTATTGTACTCTCCCAAAGAGTTGGGTTTTGTGTTAGTACAGCCATGGACATATGTATATGTAAATAGCACAAACCCGAATTCAATATTACTTCTAAATTCTTTAATCGTAAAGTAGCTGAACAATAAAAATGTGGTATGTACCTACTTATTACCGTTATGAAGCCCATTTCACTGCTCAAAAATACTGTTTATTTTCTACAAAATTTGATTATAGTGTATATAGAGTATAGTGTCGATTTGAAGTGGACACATAAATAGCATATTTTCAAGTTCGCAGTTTGTTTTATATTTTGTATGAGTTTCTCCCGTGTTTTTAATTTAATTTTGGGAGTCAATTTCGTTCAGGGGCAGATCCAGAGTAGATTTTTTTTGGGTAGAGGAACTTTATAATTTTGTACTTGTTAGTCAATTTTTTTTCTTCGCGGAGTGTCATTTATGATGGAAATAATAAATAACTTTTAACATTTGGAGTTCCACTCCATGGAAGCACCCCTGATTTCGTCGATATTTCTTTAAAATGGGAAGGGAAAAATATTGCGCGCCGGAAAAAAGAGCTCTTGTGTGCGATATAAGCAAAAAATGAAAAGCTCCTACCGAAATTGCTGAAATAACGCATTGCTCTCGAAAAATGGTATAAAATGCTCTTTATGCAACTAAAAAAGGCGCAATTTGTGTCAACAAAAAGATATTAAGAAAACCAAGACCACATAAAACCGATATTAGTGTTGACAAAAGCATAGTACGTAAGAGCAACGCCGATCCTTTCAACTCAGCCAGAGAAGAAATAGAAGCGCCACATAAAAATTCTACTGGCATTTGCAAAAACCCACAGAGGAAAACCAGCATAATTTTGGAAGTACGTGTTTTGAAGCGACGAAACCGAGATAAATAGTACCAGATGGAAAAACATTTAATGTCGTTCACAAGATCAAGCCCTTAAACCTTGGTATTCCAAAAAACCATTAAGCACGACGGTGGAAATATCGTGGTCGCTTCTTTATGGGATTGCGTCGGGACAATTGTTTGAATATATGGTAAAATGGACCAGTTTTAGTAATTTTTTGATTTACTGTGAACAATATAGATATTTGTATTTGAATCCATACCCATAATCTGGACATTTATGCATGACAATGATCTGAAGCACACCGCAAAGGTAGTTAAACATTCGCTTGACAGTGAAAAAATTGGAATATTGGATAGGCCTGTGCAAAGCACAGATCTGAAGCCAATAAAAAATTTATGGAATGATATCAAGACCAAAATAGCCAGAAAAAAATTCAGAAATTTTGAGGATTCATGGGCTGAAATTGATTTATGCGCTGAATTGAAATCAATCCCAAAGGAACGATGTCAAAAACTGGTGGACCGCATATAGCGAAGATGTGAAGAAGTGATTAAAAATGGTGGATATAGTACAAAATACTACTGAAGTGAGCAATCTTATGCTACTTTTTTCAATAATTTTTGTAAATGTTTGCACCTTTTTGTGAACTCTTTTCAGTTTGTGCTATTTATGTGATGTATGTACATATGTATGAAATTGATGTTTTCGTCTTTTTTTTTTAATGGTAATAGAATATTTATTGTGTTAGGAATATGAAAGTGAATAATTTTTAAAATCAAACGCATGCCTCTTTAAATCCGTAAGTGATAAACTTAAGGATGTTCAGAGTCCCACATTTTTGAACATTGATTCTTATGTAAAATTGAACGAAGAATCGAATGGAACAGTCAATTTTGAAAAAAAGTTGGTGGAAAAGCACAAAAAACTGTTTTTTTTTTGGATAAAAATAAAATAAAAGAAATAGTAATTTTTTAGTTTGATCGGATGTCACATATGTACATATATGTATATAATATGAATATATCAACATATCCAGGCTATATATTCAAACAGTATTTTGCAAAATTTGTACAATGGTAAATCTCATTATTGGACAAAGGAAAATATAATAATTAAATTTTGAATTTTTGACAGACTTTGAAAAAAAAAACTTTTTCGCTATGTATTGGCTTGAAAAAAAAAATAAAATCGTTCATTCAATGCCTAGAAAATGTCATTTCAAAAATGTGTGCCAATTTGAACAAAATCGCATAACAATTTTTCGAGATGTCGCGTCAAACGGCTTACAAAATGTTGTTTTTAAGGGGGTATTCTGGTCTATAAATCTGAAAAAGTCGATTTTTGTATAATTCTAAAGTTTACATATTCAAAAATATCAACCTGAAAGGGTTTTTAAAATTTCAAATTATTTCCGAGAAGATTTTGAACTATTTTATTATTTAATAAGAAAAAAACCAACGATTTTTTTGAAGGTTTTCAAACCCATTTGCAAATTTGGTCACAGTTTCTAAATTAGAACCCCCGAAATAATTTTTCATTTATTTTTACAGCAATTTAATACTTAATTCAAAAACATTATATTATTTTTACCAATTATTTAGTTAAATTTATGTACATATGTATGTATGTATAAAAATAAATATCCAGTGTTATGTCTTAAGTTGCGGCTTGAAAAGGTGCTAAGCTTTTAGCTCTATATGTAAAGTTACTTACAAATATACACATGTAGTTTACACACATATATGTATATGTATTATCTGATTTCATGTACCGTTCCATTCGTTTTGAAAATCTCCCCCATGTAGATTGTCACCAACGCCATTTGCATTCCGACAGCATGGTTATTGAACAGTAGAGCACAAATAAATAAAAGCAGTACCGTTATGAATTATGCTCGCGTAGCATAACAGATACGTATGCATCTGTATATGTATAGCTATTTGACGGTGAGTAAATCAAATGGCTGTCTACCCCATATTTTGTTTGCAGCATCCATTTGGGAGCTATCGTTTGACAACAACAGCAACAACAACAAAATCACGAAATACTGTTTAAAGTCAGCATTTCAACTGCGATTAAATACGAAAATAATACTCGGCATTTCACTTTCCATGTCGGCGTCTGCGCAGAGGCCGTATCTCATGGGTGTACACACAAACGTAACCACACACACACATACGTGTGTGCTTATATACACACGCCAATGCAGTTAGACATGTACTAGCGGATGAGCGTCTGTCACGTACTTGTGTATATACACCTACACATACATACGTACATAGGCGACTAAGAATTGTATTTACCGCCCACATTAAATTTACTGGACCCCTTTTTAAGTTTACCGTGCGAAACTTTTCGGAACTTAAGCAATGTAGAAGCAAATATTTGCTTAATATATTCTCTTATTAAATTTAATGTTGCAATTTTTCAATATTTTTGGTTTTATCCATATTTTACTTATACCCGATTCCCAAATGCAGAAAATTATGTTTGGCGATTATGCTTATAGATGGCCATTTCGTGGACATAATATAGTCACCAGGGTACAATAGTCAAACCCTCAATAAAACTTTCAACACAGCATTCACCTAATGTGATGTAAATAGGTGTCAATAATCGACTAAAGCGACACTGCAGTCTGCAGACTCGGTAACGATTTGCTCAAAACAATTAGCTCAAGTTTTATATCGTACTTCAAAGAACAGGATACTCAAACCAGATGTGCAACAACACTAATAAAAAGTAGAAAAACGTTAAATTATATTGCACCGAAGCTTTAATACCCTTCACAATATACAAAAGTTTCCATCCAAGAACTTTTTCAGTTGTCAGTCAGTTTATATAACAGCTATATGATAATAAAATCCGATCTGAGCAATTTGTTCAGATATGGTAGCCTTGAATAATAATCCGCGCGGAATTCCATGAAGATATCTCATCAAATAAAAAAGTTTCCAAAGAAGAAATCGTCTCGTCAACTAAAAATTTTTCCAAACAAAAATTTTACCTTGACTGTTCAGTTTGTGTGGCAGGTATGTATCTGGTATCGGCACTTTCTAGAAACTGAGCGATTAGTTCGCGTATTAACTGACAGACGGACATGTCTAAATCGACTCAGCTCCTCAAGCTATATTAATAGGGTCACCGAGGTTTCCTTCTAGGTGTTAGCAACTTCGTGGCAAACTTAATCAACACCGTTCAGGGTATAATTCCAACAACTAAGTTCTCGGAATGGAGGAGGAAGTCATGTGTAGAAGTCCACGCATGTGAGGATAGTTCTCTAGCGGCATTCACTTGGGAGTGGTCAGAAACAATTCTTTTGCATATGACTCAAGCAACTCATCACTTCCGGTCTTTGACCAAGTATCTTCAGGGTAGCCGAAACATATTCGTTTGAAGGCGAGCTAAAGTGAGAAGTCGAAACATCCCGTCCCCAGGGTTGTACGCTGGGTTTTGGACCAGTCTCATAAAAAAACACCCCGGATGAAAAGAAGTAAACAGTAACAGTGTAAAATCGGATATAACGTCGTGAGAGGTATCTACGCCAACAAAGAAGAAGTTCTCGAAATGACAAAAAGTTCGAACCAACCTCATTCGAGTAAGCCAACACGAGGAAGAACTTGTTTACTGGGATTATTTGCCTATTATCTTACAAATTATGTGTTTGTTATAAGTGATTAAACTAAAGCTAATGCAGAATTTAACATCCTAGATGACTATTTGAAAGACAGTTTTTACCATAAGGGGTTACATGGGTTTCCTCGGGAAAAAAAGGTTTTCTCAACAATTTTTCATATAAAAATTGGAACATTTTATTAGATCTTTTATTGTTACAAACAAACACTGTTACAAAAAAATCTGAAAGTTTTGGAAAAAATATTCTAAACTCGGCCATTGACCCGCCAATTCCGGCGACCCCACGCTTGCAAGATAACTCCTTATAAGATCATCTAAAGTGAAAAAATACGTGTTTTAGTTAAAACTTTAACTTAGAACTTGGACGAAGGGAAAACACTGAGACTGGGATTTTTGGCAGACATTGTTACAAAAAAATTAAAATTTCAGTGAAAATTTCGCGACATTTTTTTTCAAATAGTTGTAAAAAAATTCTGAGACCAAGCCTTTAAAAATTGTATCGCCCAAACCTATTTAAAATTTCATGAAGATCACTTGAGTAGTTCTCGAGAAGACTTGCCAACCGATTTCAAAAACTCAGTTTCGAGAAAAACGCGTTTAAAGACGGGGCACTTAGCCTAGCCAGCCTCGATCACAAAAGTTCTCAAGTTCTCAAGTCAAGTCTATTACTCGGATCAACTTGAAAATTTATGACAATATTCTAGAGATGAAACCCGTAAACTCATGTAATCCTTTAATGCGAATGTTTATGATGAATAATAATTCTAGTTCACAGCTGGCAGTTAACCAAGGAAAATCCGAAGTTCTTGAGTATGCTGATGCTGAATATTTGCAAAAACCAACATTGTATTGTATGCAGCAGCTTGGGCTAATCATACATATATGTATGTAGTTAATGGAAAAATATTGATATTTAAAATACGTAAAGTGAATTTGATTAAATTCTTAAACTTGGCTTGCGGCTCAACGCGAATCGAAAGAATGCAAACTCTTCATCTGCGTCAAACAAAAAATCTATCAAGTATTCATGCTTCGCTTTGTTGCATGTCCCATATTTGGCGGAATTGTTTATGCATGCAGCAGACGTCGTCGGCTATAAGAAGGGCAAGGTTACAACAATGAACCTACAATCGAATGAACCACCAATCCACCCACACGCTAAGGCGCAACGAAATGACATGGAAGCGCCGCAAATACAAATTGGCTAAAATTTTCTTTTTGCTCTGCACATTTCCAGCCAACTCTCACCATCTCTCTCTCTGTGTCTCTATGTCTCTATATCTTGCACCGGCATCTCACATAAAGTAATTTATGATTATTACATTTTATTTTTATTTATATTTTATTTTATTTTGTATTTTTTGCGCGACTTTTTTGCTTATTATTATACTATACATATGTACATTTATACATACTATATGTCTCTTGTAATTGTGTTATCAGCTTTACGATGTGAATATCGCTACCTGTGAGTTGAGCACATGACGAGACGCTACTTGTTGAGGTAGATCGCGGCACCGTTTTTATATGTTTTGCACCACATATCTTAAATCGGCATAACAGCTTTTTAGCGCTTGTGCTTTGTATATTTATGAGAGTACATAAATAATTTGGCTTTTATTGTCTCCGACAGCCGACTGACTGTTTAATAGGCAGTGAAAACTGGGGGCTCCTTGCCGCCGAAACTGTCAAAATACATTCACCGTTACAGCTCAGCTGCATCGAATAACCATGCGAGCATATCAGCCAGTAAAAACATACATATGTACATACTTTGTCAGAAATCTTATTGAATTGAGCGATTTGTATGTCCGTATGTCCTTGAGTCGAATGCTGGTATATCATGGAATTAAAAAATGTTTGACACGAAGTATGCTAGTTAAGCTAAGCATAAGGAATTGAAAAAGCGAATACGCAAAGAATAATGTGCTGAATTCCAAAATGACTTTCATGATGTCATAGAACATCACGTTTTCTAACAATGTAGGAATTAAACAAGTTATCATCTTAACATAAAAAAGACTAAGGTCTCTAAGAAGTGTCCAACGCTAGTCGATCATTATTGACACGCCCTATTTTCCCTGTTATCTATATTCCAACTCAATATTGTGGTGCAATCGTTCGCCTCTTTATCTTTACTCATATATCTCAAATTTTCTGTAGGATGGTCGAATTGGAAATGAAGAAAACGTACTTTTAGACGCATTAGGCATGAATTGCTTTACACTTCCCTTTGGGGAAATGTTTCTTTATTATGTTTTGGATCCGTCATGGTTGTGATGAACTGTGGATCGGCCATAAGACATCAAATATCAGGTCCAACGAAAACACCTTCCTTCAACTTTATCTCTGAGAGACCTGGAAACTTTGAAACTAAGTACTTGAAGCAAATTCTATCACTTGTAAGTGGCTTTAGAAATTGCTTCCTAACTATATCCCAGCTTTATGTGAAGAAATAACAGAAGAGCTTTAGGAGACACCAAAGTTTCGCGCAGAACTTTCTTTTCGCCAATTTCAAGCTCCCTAGGAGACCAAAACTTTTTGGTCCGGTGATTTGCTGGGTTTTTACTATCCAATGGACATAAAAAGCAAGAGAATTTGATAAACCTATGTATTCCTCCAAGCAGCATACGCAATACTTATATTTAAATCACCGCACACTTGGCATTATATTTGAATTTGCAAAGAACTAATTACGAGTTTTTATCGGTTTCCTTGAGGTATATGGAATAAGCTAAAGGAATGGAAGTATAGAAACCGTCATTGTGAAGCAGAACTCCTCCTATGAAAATCTGCCACTTTCCTGGGACGTATGAGATTTAAAATGTATACATCAAACCTTCAATATTTGTACAATAAACCAACTCGTTGTCTTTGGCAAATTAGAAAGTGAACTGCTTCTCACGATATCTAAACCAGGAGCAGAACCCTTTCGGCAAAAGTAAGTTTCCACTTTTGAGCCTTTATCCAAGCAACTCAGCGCTGTCTCGAATCTCTCACCAAATTGTTGAGCTCAAAACAATTTTGAATTGCTGTCATCTGCAAATTCAAAACCCAACTTCGTCAGAACTTGGATTATCTTCCTAGGTAGCAGGGGCATTGGGCACTGATATTTCGGTCTCATCATCGGGTTATGAAGGGCAATGCTTTCGTTTTGAATTATACCCTTTTACATTATACGAACAAAAGTGACAGTCACCACACCATAGGGATCACATTCGGGATCAAGTTAGCTTAAAAATCGCTTTAACCTATCGTCCTAAAATTTGTTGGACAAACTATTGGAGAGACTGTGTAGGTCAGTGGATGCTTGGAACGTAACTTAATACATCGCGATAAAGAATATTGCGCAGTGGTCACATTTGACATGAACAAGCTTTAAACTCGGCATACTGGCCCGGGGTAATTGTTTAGGACAATTAGTAGCAGCATTACGACGTGGCTTATGACGTCGGATATGGTGGCCTCGGAGCTGAGCAGAGCCTACTTTAAAATAATCACCATGAATACGGGTCTAACGGCCGACGAACGCAAAAAAAAAGACAGGCGAGTCTCAACAAATGGTAAACGCAATGGAATGCGAGAGAAAAAAGAAGATCAACACATAGGCTCATTAAGAACGTAGCAGCGTAGATTGAGCACAACACGAAGAGGCAGACTTCGATTTGACGCAGTTCTTGTCGGGTCATGACTGTTTCACAGAGCACCTCCACGGATTCGGCCACGATGACGTAACTGCGGATGACTTTTGCAGCAGTGCCGAAGAAAACGCAGAGCAAAGCATTTTTCTTCAAGGAGAAAAGCGTGTGGGCTTAAAAATCTTGCATATTTATGTTTGTGATAATTATTCGAAAACTCTACTTTGTGTTTACTTTAGAAGAAATTGAACACCAAAAGGTGCCCGTAAGTTATCTACATAGCGTACTTTATTTATTTTAAAGTACTCTGTTTTCAAGAGCTTGTATCGAAGTTATCGGAATTTAGTTGCCGTGAAACCATAACGAAATAGAGTAAATCAGAAATAACCGCCCTACTTCCCCAACCACCAAACACCGTTAGCTGTTTCTAGAAGCATTGGTGCCGAAATTATATTAATCACTTAATTTACTCCTTCACGGTGTGGCAAATGCTTAAATCATTGTGAAAGCTCACGAACAACTTGCCCGACCAGTGCACAACTTGTCTACGGATAAATTAACACCATAGCACACGGTCGTCACAACAACAACAACAACAGCATTGAATCATGGTCCATACAAAATTAACAAGGACCCTTAACCCTTTCAACTGGCAACCACAACAGGAATTGGCATAACCTGAGCTGTGGCATAGCAACCCTTCTTCGTGGCATTCCACTTGTTGTGCGAAATGCAAAGTTCATCTTGTTTCCACCGCAGCGCCTTAGTTGCTTTTGTTTTGTTGTTGTTACTTGTGTTACTTAAGCTGCGCTGAAGTATGAAATCCTCGCGCATTTTGTTCATTAAAATAAATTTAAATATTTTCGTTCGCACCGATTGCCGCAAATTTAGATACTGCTGATGATGAGGCTGGAGATGCTGGCGGCTGCGCCATTGCTTGTGGGTGGGGTGGGTGCTTTTTCTGGTATCTGGCTTGAAGACATTTCGGGAATTAGGAATTTAGATGTCTTCATTTAAGAACGATTTACACGCTTAATGATGCCTGAAAGCGAACTGGAAAATAAACGACTGGATTTGTGCGACGACTTCCAACAGCTGAAACTATAACTGAAAGTATAACCCATAGACTTTCCTCCGTAACAAAAACTAAGTTTAATAGCTGTCATCTTTGTGGTAATCGATATAAAAGTATATACTCATATGCCGAATCATTGAATAGAAATTTCCAAAGCATTGTCGCAAAAATTATAGGAATATTAATGCCGCAATGTATGTATGGATGTATGTGTATTAATAATGCAATAAATACTAATGATTCTCAAAATGCGCCGGTTTTGTGCGCGCTAATGAATCAAGTGTTGAATGGAACATTTATCGCTGCGACCGCCATGTCATCAAGGCAACACCCACTGCACGTACCCACGCCCATTTGCAAGCAACACATGCTGTCCTGCTAGGACATACTATACATGTATGCAAGGAGCTGTGTGCTCGGGTAACCCAATTAAATGACATTCAAAATTTTCACCTACGATTCATCGGAAACAATGCCGAACACACATACAGCGACGAGACACACGATTAAATCAAGCAAGGATTTGGGGAAAGTCGTAAACTCATCTCATTCAGCTGGTCATCCCTGCGATTCTGTGTTTTAATTTGAAGGCATTTGTACCAATCCATCATCGGACAGTTTAGAAAGCTGGCAGATGGAGGCGCGTTCCGGCCATCCATATGCAATCTTGTCTGCAACTCGATATGAGCGCGTCAATCTGTTATGCAATCGCTGTGTGTTGAGCGTAGGCTTACCCCCTGCGAGGCGTTATATTGGCATGCCACAAGGGACCAATTCGAAATTTCATAGTTGCAATGCTGCGTCGACGGCGGTGGCAGCGGCAGCATGCGAGCCCACGAGCTAAAATAATACTCGGAAATTAAGAAACAAACGCAAGTTGCAGTGTGCATTGATGCCGAATATCCTGCTCTGCTGTTTCGTGCCTCATTTCATCCAACTCTGGTGGCATTAGTGGTTGCTAACGTGCCACTGACTAGCGTCGCTGTCTTGCCCTACTATTGTGAATATTACGAAGCGCAATTTTTTGAAAGCTGCTGCTGCTTTCCTCATGCCTTGTGCCTCGATTTAGTGGTGTTCCGGTTATTCCCGCTATAATATTGTGTTGGTATTGTTTTTGTTGTCAATTCATCCTTAAGGGTATATGTGTATAACTTTGCAACTGCATAGTGTCTAAAATTTTGACTCATTCATGCTTTTGACTTCCAACACTTTCGACTTGGTTTGACATCCAACCAAGTGAACAGAAGGCGGAACGAACGCGTGAAAGTCGCAATAAAAAGTCGAAGTTAACAACAGTAGCAACAACATTGGATTGATATAAACTGCCTTACGCAGCCTAAACAAGCAACACCAGCGTGAACCACCACCGCATCAGTGGTGTTTAACTCATTGAAGCTATAATTGCGGCTTTCGATTTGTTGAGTGGGAGAGGAGGCACACACGTACATACATCACTGTTAACATGAAGCACAGTGGTGCATTTTCCAAAAATTTACGGGTATATTTTATATGATAATAAATAAAATAGCGAATTAGTATCAGGATTTAAATAGATAGCTTTCGGATATTTAAAGAAGTGACTAGTCCTTGATGGTTGTGGGTTAGGTTAGGTTTGGTTCGATAGCCGATCCAGAGATCGCCCTTGCTCATTTGTGAAGATGTAAAATTAGAACTTCTGTAAACGATCTTATAAGTTAGAGAAGCCAGTGTGGCCAATGCGAGTTCCCTTACGATCGATCTTGGGTCAAAAGACTCTTGCGACACCGACCCGTTCTCATTCTACTGATTGCGGGTCTAGGGTGCCTTTTCTTGCCAGCATTACAGTTAGGTCAGGTTAGGTTGGATTAGATGACTGATCGAAGTTCGCTCTTAAACTGCTATATGTACATACATAGTCTTTTGTGAAGCCATAGAAAGCAAGAACTCCTGTGCTCGAACTAATAGCGAAACGCTTAATAGCCAATACAAATTTGCACAGGCCTTTAATTTCCACTCCCGCCAGTTCGGTGATATGTCTAAAGGTATGCGCTCCCAAGTGTTTAAGTCTTGACCTGCCAAACGCGGAGCAGTCAAAAAGGAAGTGTTGAGTTGTTTCCACCTCATCTGCCCTGTTAAAAGCCTCACCGCCACAAGACAATGGCCAGCTAAAGCCCCACAACTAGGGAGAGGCTACGCTTACTGAGGGCAAAGAGATTACAAGAAATCTGGGGATCGATATTGGCAAAAGGCTTATGCGACAACGCATGTACCGATGGTGGTCCAGCGCTGGTTTAGCTTCCGCAAACCCCATATGTCTAATAGTAGAAAACACGGGGATACGGGAGAACCGACACGCTCCCATTCTTCCAATAGCGGATCTGGGGTGCCTTTACCGCTACCTTGGAAAAAAAACACTGCAATATTCTAAAGGAAGTCTGAAGCTGAAGTTGAGTTCCTGACAATATACTCTTCCACCATCTTTCGACCCAACCTTGAAGCTATTTCTAAAGAAGCTCACTGTTCTTTTCCAGCAGTGGCTTCTACCCACCTACAACTTCCGCGCAGATATGTGGGCAGAGAAAAATCCACGAGAGTTTTGTTTGTCGAATCCGTGGTCCAAAATAACAGGTATTAAATCAAAGCAGGAGTACTCAGTTACTAAAATTTAATACTGAATGGTAATAATACCTAGATGATGATGGGGTACTCTACATTGAAATTTAGCGCAAACATATAGAGAATGAGGAAGGTTAGGTAGGAAGGAAGGTACGGTGGATGTCTGAAGACGATTCTAGAACTTTAAGAGCCCCATTTTGAAATGACCGGAATAAAATGCCCTTACTATATTATGGCCTTTTTGAACCAATCTGTGCTTCAAACATTTTTAAATGAGCAACCGAGAAGATCAACAGTAGGTTCCATAGAATCTTCTACCTCGACCTCAGCTTCCTACAATAAGCGTTGTATGGTAGTCCCAGTCTGCTGGCTTGTCTGCCAATAAGAAAGTGCTCTTAAATCATTATTTTTGAATTTTGATAGTCGGCAAATGCGGCCCTGGTCCATTCATGCCTCATTGGCCTGCTTGTTGATCAAGTTAGGGATTGATTTTACCGGGACTGAGCTATATCTATAACATGTGTCGATTAAGTAAATATCTACAAGTACCCAGAGGCATAGATGCATACAATTTTTATTCTTATGTGGGGTCATCTTGAGAAAGAGCAATCTAAAAAATAAAATATTCTACGATATACACCTTATCAGACATTCTGACACCTCTTATCCTTTTTTTGAGGTTACTCAAGTAATACATCAGGTCGTTATTCTGTGCGATGGAAACCGGCACAATTCTTCTCATTTAGCGACAGAGTTGTGAGATACGGGGATGATGCCGGGGCCATAATCCAAGCCAAACAAAAAAAAAAAGAGTGGTGAGTGCGGGATTGCAGCGCATCGCCGCCGCTTTTGAGGCTGCTGATCGACCGACGTCGACGGTCTTAAAATGATGATTAGGTTGTTATTTTAATTTGCCTATTGATATGTTGGAAGAAGACGAGCGAGCGTACATATTTAAATATACATATGAACATGTTCGCGTGTAAGTGTGTGCAGCACTGTGTACGCGTACTTGCTGAATGACGAAGGGTGGCTATGCCTTTGTATTTCCTTTGCTTGTTTTCTTTTTGTTTTTGTCATTTTGTCACTTCAGCATGACAACAACAACAATAATAATAATAAGGACATGCTCGTCGTAGCGGCGAAAGCAATACCGGCAGCCGTGTGGCATGCGGCAAACAGCGTTTGTTTTTGGTGGCGTAACAAGCTTTAGCATTGTTTCCCGTCATTGTTGCTTAGCTCAGTTGTCGTTATCCGTGCATCCTTGATACACTTAATTCCGAGTTGCGAGGGTTGACGCACGGCGGCGCGGTCCAAACCCCGCATCTATCCGCTGGCGGATGCGCGCATAGGAAGTGAGGCGGAAGTGAATGAACGTATTTAGCAACGTCTGCCGGTTAGCTTCGCTGCTTCGCTTCAACTGCCTGTGACGTGTTTGCAATTTGTCATCGATTTTGTTGCAGCATTTAACGCATTCGACCCATTTTTCTCAAATGCTTTCCCAACGCGCACAAGGAACAAGAGAGGGTAGGGTGGCGGTTGAGGCGCTTGTTTGAATGTTTAAATTGGTCTAATTAATAAATTGACTTTTAACAATAACACGACAAACTAAAGCAGAACGCGAACGTTGGAAAGGAGTTCCTTTTGCCGGGTCACAGAATGCCCATATTGCAGTGAATTAATTTTAGTGGAGGCATTGTAATGATTGCTTGTACAAATGTGCACAAACGCCGGAATAATAGTTTGTTGTTTGTCTGCAAGTACTTATGAATGGATGTACGTATGTTTGTACATATTTACATTCGGTGAAATGAAGTGTAGAATAAATACGAATGCAAACAAACATATCATTTGGGAAAACATAAATTGCAATACGATTTGTTTGTATTGACTGACAATACTGATACCTTTATGTAGTAAAAATCTATTGAACTAAGCAGCAAAATATTATAAACACCAAAATATACATATACATATGTGTCCCTAATCCAATCTCTAACTTTTATTCTTCGTACATGTACGAGTATGTATGTATATGCCATACATAAGTTCTGTTACAAAGTTTACAATTCATATAGTGAGAACTACTTTTCAGAAAAGGCGCCGTTATTATACTCTTGCAACCAGTTGCTACAGAGTCTTATAGTTTTGTTCACCTATCGGTTGTACGTATCAGCTACAACTAATCGAGCCTAACCCTATATCTAGGTTACATGCTTGTCTGTCTGTCTGTCCGTCAGTAT
The DNA here is from genome assembly GCF_016617805.1 of Bactrocera tryoni. Taxonomy (NCBI): domain Eukaryota; kingdom Metazoa; phylum Arthropoda; class Insecta; order Diptera; family Tephritidae; genus Bactrocera; species Bactrocera tryoni. The sequence continues at coordinate 49,982,255 of NC_052503.1, forward strand.
GTCCGTACGTCCGTGAGAGCTATAACTTGAGTAAAAATTGACATATGTATCTTGATGAAACTTGGTATGTGGGTTCCCTAGTACAAAAAAAAAAAAAAAATTGGGTTCATAGATGGGCATAATCGGGCCACAGCTACATCCACAAAACGCCATTAACCGAAAACCTATAAAGTGCCATGACTAAGCAATAACTTAAGGTATAAAGCTGTAATTTGGTACAAAGGATCGCAGTTGCAAGGGCAACTGTGGGCAAAAACTTTTGAAAAAGTGGGCGTGGGTCCGCCCTCTAACAAGTTTAATGTATGTACATATCTCCTAAACCACTTAAGCTATAACAACCACATTTTGATGAGTACAAATTTTATAAGAATTTCTACCGCCACTGTGAAAATGGATTAAATCGGATAACCCCGCTCACTCCTTGTACTACCTGTACTGTTAAAATGGCGTAATAAAACAATAACTAAATCTTCCAGAGACATTAAATTTTACCACCTAGATAGTAGAGAGCCGATGTGAAAATTGGACAATGACCGTGGCACCCCCCACTTTTTGGTGAAATTCCATATCGCGGGACCCCTCCAACCGATTTCAACAAAATTTAGTACGTGGCTTTCTTCTTATATTTTTATGTCAAATGAAAATGAGCGAATATTTAGACCGCGGTACCTATAGTTGACTTTTGATCGGCAATATCGGTCAATGTGTGAGATATATAATTGCAATCGTGAGGTTCGAACCAATTCAACTATAAAAAATTGCTTGCGACCGAATTCGCACAAATCCCTTAAAAATTATGTCAAATAATGTGCGTAAATGGATTAGATCAATACCACCAATTCTTCGAGAATATTTCATTAAAGTAACCTGTGGTCGAGGGTGATTCTCCTCGGGCCCAGAGTTTTCAAAGGGCCCGTAGCAAATTACAATTATTTGTCACGAAAAAACCGACTTTTCTCTCGGCGGCCCTGCATGCTGCTATAAGTATAGATCAATGACCCAACCATTTGAGGCCTTGTGTGATATTTTACATCACGTACTAATATATAAGAAGAATATATATTTTGTTTAAGTGTATTAAAAACTGTATTCTAATTAATTTTTTAAGGGTAATTTTTTAAGCATACAGATAAATTTAACCCGTTCTTTCTTTCTTTGGTATGGAAAAAGTCCTCTTGCATATACTTTTCCACATGTTTTATACTCATTCAACATGTTGCTACAGAGTAATAGTATTGGTCACCTAACGGTTACAGAGGTCCTCTCAATACTGATTAAGCATTTGGTATTGCTCAACGTCTTTTTACACAGGTATTAAATTTGCGGGGATACCAAATTCAGATATAGCGGCATAAAGTTAGGTCCCTTTCGTGCTGTCAAAAAAAGCTTTGAAATCGACGAAGAGGTGGTGTGTGTCAATTCTATTTTCATGGGTCTTTTCCAAGACTTGGCGCATGTTGAATATCTGGCCAGTTGTCGATTTTCCAGGACTAAAGCACTGTTAAGTCATGGGCTGCTTAAATATTTAGCGCTCAGAGAACTTTCCTCACTTCTACCCATGACTCCATCCTCCATAATTTTAAATTCAATATGATTCTTTCATTATTAAGAATACAAGTCAAGCTCCAATGAATATATCAATCGAATCAAAACTGTTCCAGTCCCAGGTACTGAGTATGTGAACCTTAGTACTGAAAATAGCGGTCAATCCGTGATATATACTTGTAAAATTGAAATTTGGAAGGAGGCTAGTATAAAAAAAAATTTCGGAATTCCAATTAACTTTACACCGCATGAGAGGTTTCTAATTTAAACTCATCGAGCATCTCGTTTCGGTAAATTATGTCGTAATGCCAAAAATTAAGTAATTAAGGTCGATACCCCCCATATACCCTATATAAGGAATTCATTCCATTTGACTTTACGCTGAATTATATCTGTCTTTAGTTCTTGTTGGGTTCCCTATCAAAGATGGAAGATCGATTGCATATTTCTACTGTTTTCCTATCAAGTGGAACAAAATGCCAAGCCAAAATTAAGTGTAATGATGTTTACCGAGAAGATGTGTTCATCGAACTTCTTTTTCTTTTGCTGGCGTAAACACTGCTTACGCCAGTCGTTTCTTCTTTTCGCTATATGGCGCCAATTGGAGATTCCAAGCGAAGTCAGGTCCTTCGCCTCCTGTTCTTTTCCTCTGCTTCCCCCAGCGGGTACTGCGTCGAATACTTTCTGTTTTCGTCCATTTGGACAACATGACAACATTCTCAACGTCAGTTTACACAGCCGTATTAGTTTTGCGGGGATACCAAATTCAGACATCGCGGCATAAAGGCATCTCCTTTTCGTGCTGTCGAAAGCAGCTTTGAAATCGACGAAGTGGTGGTGAGTGTCGGTTCTCCTTTCACGGGTGTTTTCCAAGATTTGGCGAATGGTGAATATCTGGTCGGTTGTTGATTTGTCAGGTCTAAAGCCACACTGATAAGGTCCAATCAGTTTGTTGACGGTGGGCTTTAATCTTTCACACAATACGCTCTATAGAACCATATACGCGGTGTTGAGGAGGCTTATCCCACGGTAGTTGGCGCAGATTTTGGGGTCTCTCTCTTTATGGATAGGGCGTAGCACACTAAAATTACAATCGTTGGGATCGTCGTTATCAGTTCTTCACCGCCGTGTTTGAATAGCTCGGACGGTAATCCATCGACCCCCACCGCTTTGTTGTTCTTCATTCGGATAATTGCTATTCGAACTTCTTCATGGTCGGGTAATGGAACGTCTGCTCCATCGTCATCGATTGGGAAATCGGGTTCTCCTTCTCCTGGTGTTGTGCGTTCACTGCCATTCAGCAGGCTGGAGAAGTATTCCCTCCATAATTTAACTATGCTCTGGGCATCAGTGACTAGATCACCTTTGGGGTTCTACAAGAGTATGCTCCGGTCTTGATACCTTCTGTAAGCCGCCGCATTTCTTCGAGAATTTTCGGGCATTACCCCTATCGGCCAGCTTATCAAGCTCTTCATACTCATTAGTCAAGAATTTACACCGGCCATCATATACTACATATGTATGCATGTAAAATGATTTTCGTAATTTTTTTGCCGCATACATATACTTATGTACATATGTATCTGTCAACACACACTGAAAGATGTTCATAATATTGTGTGGAAACATGTTTCGTATTGTAAGTGAGTAATGTCTTCTAACCTAAATATACTGGATGTAATGATTTCTGTTTTTTTAGATGACTTTAAGAACTCTTTGTTAGACAATATAGGTTATATTTCAAGGCTTTTACATGAATAATGAGGTTTATTCCTAATATGGTACAGTGATTTCCGCTTAACTGATTGTTTTGTTTCCTCTATACTCTATATATTAATATTAATATATTAAATTTAGTATCTTTTTACTATAATTTTAGTTAATTGGGTTGATTTAGTACCTTCATATTATATGAAGCAAGATATAATAAGCAGGCTAAATGAATTTACAACCTACATATATTATAATTTAATAAGATATAAGGCTCGTTGATTTCTTTCGGAACATTCCTTAATATAAAACTTTGCCAACATCTACAGGTATTCCACCGGTTTTAATCCTTGTCACAGTATAAAATGATTGGTTACACTTGAACTTAGTCCTTCCTCACTGGCTAGAAATAAAAGCTTTGCCCATATACTTGTACATATAAACCATCTAATATCCAATACTATGACCCTAATACACTGCTTCCAAATATTAGCCGTATAACAGCTACATATGGGAAGAATAGTTCATATGAAACTAGTCGTTACTGTTTTCATTAGTTATATTGAATTGGCGCCAATTTCGGGAAAAAATCACACCATCTCCTAGTCTTTATATGGGGTATATTCGTATTTCTCAGTTGAGATAAGTAAATTAATCTAGAGTTGTAATGTCTGAGGCTCCATTCTATGGATTTCTTCGCATACGAGTCTACGCCACAGCATATTTTTGATTGTGTAAAATCTCTTAATGTAATTTTCTAAAGAAAAAACTTGCAAACCAACTGGCAAAACACTTTGTGCTGCGTGCCGCTTTGCCAATCAAGCGGCTTAAAGGCATTTTCGGTGATTTACAGCTGCGGCAATAGAAATGGAACTGCGGACGTGCCAGACGCAAGAGCAAAAGAGTTCGTGCATAAATCTACATACACATATACATGCATATACAAGAATATACAAGTTCTATTACCATTTTTGTACATAAAGTAGAACGTATATTATGTATATCAGGGAGAAACCGCTGTCAGAGAGCGACGAAGAATGTTGACGAGTGCAAATATCTCTTGCAGAAGCCCCTAAAACATGAATTTCCAACTAAACAAGGGAACGGCGTAAATTGTGGATTGTGTTTATGAAACAGATAGTTTTGCCATTGCCATAAGTAAAGATCTGAACAATCGGCACTGAAAATGTTGCTCAACCTGTAGAGTTGCTGTCGATAGCTGCTTTCGCTGATGTTAAAAAAATGAACCCGCCAAATACGTAAACCAAAAAGTACAAAGGAACACGTATAAAATGCCAATGTTGCATATGCCACACGGCCACGGCTGCCACCACTTTCGTTGTGTAATCAGATGTGAAAATTTTAAAATTTTTCCACGAGGATTTTCGACTTTTCTGAAATACGTATACTTTAACATTATTATTAGTTGCTTTTGTTTCGCTTTCATAAAAATGTGGAAAAAGGCACGCACGCAGTGAGTGAAGGACAAACGAAGGCTGCGATTTCGCGTACAAATGTACTCTCATATATGGCATTGAAACACTTGTTTAAGTACCAGTAAGTACCAGAAGTGTGTGTGTGTGTGTGTGTGAGTGCAAAAGTGTGCGTGTTTTGGCGAATTGTGTTCTGCGCTGCGACATGCGTGTTGAGCTGATTAGGCTTTAAGCTACTCGTGCTTCCCCATTTCCATATTCCAATAGAAAATCTGCCACATTCTCGTTTTTGCTGCATTTTTCATATCAATCACTTGGGACCCATAATTCATGCTCCGTGCGTACTCTTACTTGTATATATATGTATATAGTTTCGTGCGTTAATGGATATTATCGCAATTACCTGATTGTATGCAATACTCAAGGCAAAGTCCAAGGTTTCAGAATAAAATAAATTAAATAATAGCTAAGTTAGTACTCAGCCATCGCAGGAGTCTCTATTACACTCTTCTGCAGTATGTATATGTTAATGTTCGAATTTAGGCCTTGGTTTTAATTTAGTAAAGTGTTTTGTTGCTATCGATGAAACCAGGAAAAGTATTATGCGGTGTGAAACGGAAATCAATATGTTCGTGAAGTAGAAAGTAATTCGCCTATTTATGCTTAGGGATACACTAATAACGGGGTTTTCTATTGGGACGCTAAAAAAAGGATACCGATAGGGACAGCAAACGAAGCCATATTTTTCCCGCTCTTTTGACATTTCTCTTCAGTAAGGTTTGCCATTTCATTACGGAAAAATATAAGATCCAAAGAACAGGCAAAATTATTAAAGTTTACTACCGAAGTTCGGAGTCAGTGGCCTCACCTTTAAGAGCGCTACGACCAATTTATAGTCGTCATAATCATCTTGTCTGATCAACAGTTGAGCATCTAGTCTAAAAATTTGAATCCACAGGCACAGTAAAAAATGTTCCCGTGCCAGTGCGACAAGGAAGTGCTCGTAGTGTCGAGAATATTACTGCCGCTAGCGCATCAATTGAGGAAGACCAAAATCAGTCTCTCACACGTTGTTCTCAAGCCTTGGGCATCTTTGTGACGTCGTTGTGGTGAATTTTGCCAAAAGATCTTAGCCTACATCTCTACAAGCCGCTTGACCACCTGAATCGTCGTATGTTTGTGAATTGGGCTAAGCGAAAATTTGAAAATGATCCGTATATTAATCGAAAAATCATCTTCAGCGACGAGGCTCATTTTTTGCTGAATGGCTTCGTCAATAAGCAAAATATGCGTTATTGGTCAGGCAGCAATTCACATGTACTCTATGAGTCCATTCCATCCCGAAAAAGAAACGGTTTTGCACGGTTTATGGGCCAGGGGCGTCATTTAGCCGTACTTCTTTCGTGACAATAAAGATCGACACGTTACTGTGAATAGAAATCGCTACCGCTTAATGAAAACTGAATATTTTTGGCCTAAATTGGATGATATGAATTTGGACAAATGTGGTTCCCAGAAGACGGCACCAGAAGCCGCACAGCGAATGTCACAATTTATTTATTGAAAACCAAGTTTGGTGAACGTGTTATCTCACGAAATGACCTAGACGCCTCGGTCGTACGATTTGATTATTTCCTGTGAGGATACGTCAGGCCTATGTTTTATGCCAACAAGCCGGCGACGATTAATGAACTTCAGCGTCTGGACTTCTGCAAGCGTGTCCATAGTGGCCATACACAAGAAATCGAGTTTCATTTATAATGGCATCGAATGTACTTTCACAGGAAAAAAGAATTACATTGACATCCTAAACCGTTGTTATAGCGCTCTTATTGAAAATCACATTATATATGACGTGATTTTGACAGCTCGTGGCGGCGATGTTTGTTTACCGATTTGTGTCATTTGTTCGTCAGTGTGTTCGGCACGGTGCGCATTTCATCTTGTCATCTTCCATTTTCGTACAATGCTTTGAAACTGTCATAGTGTAAACACAATGGCTACGACAGACTGCAGCGGCACGACAGTGAACTGAAAACGTCGTTGTTCATCTTACTACATGTACACTTTGAGAAGCAACAACAACACAATGGCCGGCATGTACACAAAACAACGCAGTTGTCCATTTTGCATGTACACAATTTCGTTGTGGCCATACTAATACTTTTCACTTCAATGAAATTTTAATATTTTGTTCAAAGTTAAATATTTTATGCATAAAATAAGTAAATAGGTAAATATTTTTGCTTTAAATTGTCACTTGCTATTACAAATGATATAATAGAGCTATTTTATGCTTTTATTTGTAAAATAACATTAAGTTTGTTAGAGCTGTGAATAATTTTACATTTTACATATTAGTGGCATCACCACTCTACCTCCTCTTTCTATCTTCCATTCTACTGTCAACTCTACTGTCGTCGTACTGTCGTTGGCAAAAATAGGAGCAAATTGAAGTTAGCGAGAACGACAACTGTCGGCCTGCAGTCGTGTAGTTGTGCAGCTGTCAAAATAACACTGCCCATAAGAACGTGTGTATTTTAATATTTGACAGATGTAGTTTGCAGTCTGTCGTAGCCATTGTGTTTACACTATCAATAAGATTTGTATATGTATTCACGTTTTCCGGTGGGTACTGTAAAAACTCTTCTTCCAAAACACGAACATCTCAGATGAGGTCCATTTCTGCCGTAATGGTTTCTTCGATAAACAAAATTGTCGGTATTGGGGTGAACAAAAAATGTACTGTTTGGTACGGATTGTTGTATGGTGGGATCATCGGGGCTTATTTCTTTCGAAAAGAGGCATGAAATGCCGTTGCCATTATTAGTGCGCACTATAGTACAATCTTGACCGAATTTGATAAAATAGACGCGGACCATCTCTTTTTCCAACAAGACGGTGCGCCGCCTCATGTTTTATGTTTACTCGAGAAGTTCGAAGACAACATTCAGGGCACTATAGCCGAAATGCTGTACCGGGTCATCGAAAATTGGCGTAAACGGATCGATATATGCAAGCGAAACCGTGGTGACCAATTTTTCATAAATGCCATACAATTAATTGCATAGAAAAAAAAAGAATCATAAACCATTTTAATAAAATTTGAGTATACCATTTAAACTAATTCTTCGATATATCCAATGGGAAAAATAAAATGATACTGGAAGTCTCCGGTGAAAGCGTTTTTAGTTCGAAAACTTTAAGAGATCTAAATTTTGCACTTCATTTTCATTTATTTTTTGTATTGCGCATTTGAAGCTATAATATTTTCCTAGCTCTCTGGCAATTTTTGAATTACATCCCAAGGGAACTGCTGCTATTTGGCGGCTTAGAGTAAGTGAATACATTTTCTGATACCCGTTCTTATGTGAACCGTTCAGTAAGGGCGTTTGAAGGTGACCTGTACATACAAGTGGCAGTTAGAAGGTAGAAGGTCGTGGTCCCAGCCGCGTTTACCAAATAGTTTTTAACCGGACTTGCAACATGAGCCCGGGCGTTGTTTGCATGTAAAATTATTGTGTTGTGTCCAATCGCAAATTTAGAGCGTTTTAAACAAGCGCTCGCTTTAATTTAATGAGTTATGGAAACTATCCCCATCAATGGTTTCACTCGGTACTAGAAGCTGCTAATACAGCACGATTTTCTGATATCACGTATTGCCTTGGAGCCATGGATATTCTGCTTTGGCGTTGATTACGCTTATTGGTTAGTTTTTGCACATGATTTTTTGCGATTAAAGTTGTTGTAATTGATCCATTTTTTATTACCAGACACATTTCGATATAAAAACCACTTCTTTTTGTGGCGTTCTGCGAGTCCGTCGTGTTTCTTCCACGAGTAACTCAATCGAAATTCACCACGTTTCAATTCAGCAAATCCGCCCTAGGAAACTAATAAACAACCTAACATTTTTTCCCACTCAACCGGCACCTGTTAAGCTCCGATCAATAAAAATAGATCAAAAACTTTCTTTGTCCTAAACTAGCTTCAAATGCCAATTAAAATTCCATTTATTTTCTTTGCGAAAAATAGCTCAAAACAACTTAACCCAATTCAATATGAAGGTCCATGGGTACCTGGTCGCAAACCGACATTTATAAAGTTCTTCGTAGACATAAAGCTTCAGAATACTCTACGAATACTATTACATGTAACTTCGCTATTTTAACGAATTAAGTACGAGTATATCATATAACAAAAAAGCGACCAATAGTGGAGACTTTAATAGCACGCCTTATAAACTGTAATTCAAAAGTCGAGATCTCGACTAAATGCTCAATTCGGAGTCCTTCGTTTTATGTAAGTTTTTAACGTTATACGATTTTTGGATATACATAATTTCAAACTTAGATACTTTCAGTTTCTTCTCTACTAAATTATGACGTTATTCCGTGCAACACTTTTAGCATTTTTTAACCACCCTTCCTAAAGTGCGAGCTGAGTTAGATGTCTAATGCGATTTGTGTCGCTTCAACGCCCTTCATAATTTCAGATCGTCGATATCTCTCCCACAAATAACATCTATCACAGTAAAAGTAAAGGCGAATAAGATAGTTATCGCTACAGGCATAGTGTCTTATCACTGAAATATCGCAACGGATTTTTCACACCACAGAATTTACGCGGAATAAAAAATGTTTAAGCAATATACATACACAGATGTATGTACATGTTTACCAAATGTATTTGGTAAAGATAATAAAAATACAGGGTGCGCTATCTTTTATGTTAGAAAGTTGAGTGATTATATGAATAATTTGAAAAAGCAAAAATCGCCTTTCATACTTGAAATATGTTTTTTGATATTATTTAAGGGGGCTTACTAACTTGGTATGTTTTTCAGGAAATTTTTAATGTGTTAATAAAAAATAATTTATATTTTTACAATCCATGTTTTATTAGTTATGTATTAGCATTTCAAGCATACAGGAAAGCAACAAAAATTCTTCACTATTAGATATAAGGGTGATTCATCTCGAGATTTCCTAATTTTCTAAAGAAAAAACCCAGAAACTTAAAATTTAATGGGGGTATGTTTCTCATTACTTAAAAGAAAGTTCTTTGGCATTTATTTTTTGAAGATAATCCCTTTTAAATGTATGCCGCGGCTACATCTCAGATGATCCATCCATGGAGTCCAATCTTCTATAACTCGTAGGTGCATTTCGACTAGTAACTTGCGAATGACATGCGTGATGTTTTACTCCAAAGACTGAATGAAAGCACATTGACTTTAGACTTTACATATCCCCACAGGAAAAAGTTTAACGGTGTGATATCACACCTTGTCGTTGGCCAATCGGCCGAACCAAAACATGAAATTATCTGCTCATCGAAGTGTTCTCTCAATAAATCCATGGATTGATGCGAAGAGTGGCAAGCGGCGTTGTCTTGTTGAACCATTTTAATTTAGGCATCAAATAGTCGGTTGTCATGGCGCCGAAACGGTCACATTTGAAGGCCCTCCGGTCCACAAACCACCAAAACCGCTGTTTTTTCTAGATGAAGTGACCGTTCTCGACACCCTTCAGGTTGATATTCGTCCAAAATGCGACAATATTGCCCTTTCAACTTTTCAAGCGTACATAGATCGAAGCGATGTCGCTTGGAAAGGTTGAGCGGCTTCAGTTCTTGCACAAGCTGTATTTTGAACGCTTTCAATTTAAGATCTCGACGGAAAATGCGCCAAGTCGTTTCATACGTCAGTTAGATTCGCTGCGAACGGCACCGAATCGACTTTCCACGGTCTTCGTGTACATTCTCAACTATATGACTGCTATATTTTCTTCACTGTGTGCTGACCGTGGTATATTCGGTCGAATATTATTCAATAGAAAATGCTGGGTCTCAAGAAGGGTGTTGGTGTTGTGAAGCGCGCACAACCCATTATTTATAGAACGTGAATTTTGGTAATAAAGTTAAACGATTTGTAAACGTTGTTCGGGCGTAAAAGTTGTCCATGATAAAATGCCAAAAAATACTGAACAAAAATAACATAACAGCTTGACGCGACCCACGCGTGATCTGTCAAAAAAAGGCTTTTGAAAAAAGAACCTTTGCTTGGATCACCCGTTATAAGACCAGCAGTATTCAATAATCACAAAAAAAACCAAATTCTTTTTGCTTTCGCTTTATGTCCATGGTCGCATGAAATTTTGCGAACGACGCTCTACTGTGTTCTCAGCCTAAAATTAGTGCGATTTGGTAAATTGTGAATGTATCTATGGACTGATTTACAGATTAGGCGACAGGTTTGGTAGAATCTGCTTGTTGTTTTTCCATCTGATGGTCGCCGCGGTCGCACATTTCGAGCCACTGTTATCAGTGCTAATCAATCTGAATTTCGCGCGCCTCAACGCGCACCCACTGCGCATCACTTCCAATTACATGTTCTTGACGTGGTGAGGGCAGCGACGGTGCCATTACTGGCAACTTCATTTTGAAGTGAACTAAAAGACTATTTCTTTGGCCTGAAATCAGCACCCTGCGAACATCGAATATTGCATATACATGAGTACATATGTGAAGAAAATGCGGTCGCTTCCAAATGCTAAAAAATGTGTTGCACTTGGAAGCAAGAACTAAGCCCACCCTTATGCTATACACTTTTTTTACCGCAAATGTACGTTTGCACAAGGCGATTGGGAAAGATTGTGGGTGCAAGTGTAAGAATGTATTTTGTAGCGTTTTAATGTCATAAAAGGATTCACTTGATATTCATCATCGTCACAGACAGCACCAGCAGCAGCGGCAGCGTCAGCGTCCGCGTCAGTTTTCGTGCCATCAGTGGTGTCAATCCAGTTAGCTTGCAGCAGACAAACAACCGTGACGAGACGTAATAGAGCCCGAGGAGGCATGCAGACATCGAATTAGATAGGCAAATACGTGGCAGCGAAACGGGCAAGTGGCAAGCGGCAAGTGGCATTGTGGCAATCAAACAAATCGCAATCGCAAACGCAATTTCGATCAGTATCGCAATGGCAAGCGCTGTCATGGTGGTGATGTTATTGGCTGTAACCCGATGCGTTGGCACAGTTTTTTATTTCATCAATTCGCCGACGCGCCGAGCGATACTAATCTGATTAGTGTCAGAGTGCAGACAAAATTGAAATGCACTGCCTAACGGGACGGACATACATTGCTAAAAGCTTAAAAGAAAGAAAATTAATTGTCATGGCAAGAGAAGCAAGCATTGTTAAAGGAAAAGCTATTTGAAGAAAAAAGTGGAATTAATGTCACAATTTTTTTCTAAAAATATTATAAATATTTTAAAAATTCAATTATCGGCTTCAAACTTTGGATCTGCATAGAATGGTCAAAGACAGAGAGGCCAGTATTTTAATTTTTAATCCACTAATTTTCTTACAATATTTATGTATATCTAACTTGGCTTATAGAAAAACTGCTACAGACTTATATTGGCTTATCTTCTCCTTCTTTATAGACTTAGACACCGCTTGCGCGGTTATACCCGAGTTTTTTCTTTTCGCAATATGGTGCCAAATCAAAATACCAAGTGCAGCCAGGTCCTTCCCCACCTGATCTCTCCAACGGAGTGGAGGTCTTCTTCCATCTCTTCTTTCCCCGGCGGGTACTACGTCGAACACTTTCAGAGCTGGAGCATTTTCGGACGACAAACTCGTGACATCGTCTCATCAGATTTTGTCATCATATTTCGTCTTGCCCTTGTTCACTACCAAACCCATTTGCTTCGCTTCCTTATGCAGTCTGGTGAAAGCAGAACTAACGGCGCGGTTGTTGATTCCAATGATATCAATATCATCGGACTACGTCAGCAGCTGTGCACTCTTATAGAAGATTGTAACTGCTCGATTAAGCTCTGCAGCTCTGCTCTAATTTTCTCCAGCAATAGATTGACGAAGTCGCACGATAGGGAGTCGCCTTGTCTGAAACCTTGTTTGGTATCGAACGGCTCGGAGAGCTCCTTCTCCATCCTGAATATGATTTTACTGCTATAGAGAAAGGTTTAATAGCAAAAGCTTTAAGCTTTTCCATCACAGTCGAATAAAAGTTAACTTGCAAAAGGTGCCACTACTCAGTACGTACTCATTAAACTGTTGATGAAACCTACAAGGCATGACGTCAGAAAGGTATGATGAAGGAAGGGTTATAGGGCTTTAATGAAGAGATATCACTAGCATACTTTCATGCAGCGGTTATTACCATGAAGACATCACGAGAAAGAAGTATTATTAGAATTATATTGGTCAGAAATGGAGCGCGGATCACCTAAGTTAAATTTCAGAGAGAAAGACTTAGAAGAAGCGGGTGGAATTGATTCCATAGAAATCATATTACAGTCCAAGCAAGGCAGCACTTATTGATTATCTAGCTAAAAAATATCGCTCAATGTTCGATCGGAAAGAAGTACTATTGGATTATGTTTATACACCAACAAATAAGACCTTCGAAAAGGAGATTAAGTCAATCGATTCTTGATACAGGCTTTCGGTATAACTTGTTTTGGCAATTTCATCAGCTAATTCGTTTCCCCTACGGCCTACGTCAAATTACTGAACCTTTCGAATAAAATGCCCTCGGCCGACATTGTCGATTTGAGTAATGCCATTCCCCTTCCCGCAGGTAGTAAAATTCACCACCCTCTTTTTTTTTGAGGAGCTATAGTGCATCCTTCGGTTTTTCCGTGCGAGGTGCGAGCACTTTCGCCTTCAGAATGGATGGTATGCAACTACGATCAACTATATCCTGGTCGATAGAAACCACAGAGAAAAATTAATACTGCTGTACATTTTCTAAAATAAAAAATCTGGAAAACGTTGGATTTCTGAGCCCCTTGGTTTGCTGACTTTTAAATAATAAACAGCTTTTCGATGATTAATCTAACATTTCCATGCTTGCTTGCCAAAATTTAAAAAAAATGTGTACTTTTCCCACCTTTCATAATCTTTTTTCGACACCCATAAATAACATTCATTTAGTAAATAGCCTTCCGCCAACGGTGGCCCGCGTCAACGCCACAATTTAACAATTATTTAAGTGATTCTGCGACTCAAGTTGTCGCATTAGCGCGTGCAGCGACACCATTCTCCAGACTTGCTTAGTCATGTGGACTGCGTGTGCGGCTGAGTGTGGCTTTAAGCCTTTCGCCGTTTGTTGCAACATGCGTCTGCCAATAGATTAAGTGGCTTTTAGCTTCGTTTGAAAGCTTCGATGGTACTGCCGCCTCGAGAACAAAACAAGGCGTGAGAATTCTTAATACACGCATATACATATACACACAACTCAACATATAAACATACAAATGTACACTTCTTTGAACATAAAATGGCAATTTCGACTGTAAGACAACCCTTTCGGCAGCCATCCACGTGGCTGCTGCAAATTTTACTGGTTGTTGCTTCCATATTTATTAGAATGTTGTCAATTTAGCGAGTTTGTCTTCTGAGCTTCATTTGCGTTCGTTGTGTCAATGTGCTGGCGGATATAGGCGTGAAAAATAGTTATCAGTAAGTTGACTCAGAAGGGTTGAACGCCAACGCAGGCAACCGACGACGGCGGCTGATGCTTATCATTAATCATTGATAATGAAATGCATTTAAGCCAAGTGTCTCGACAAACGCGGTTATTGCTGCCGCGTCTGGCTAAAGGTAGGTACTCGAAAATATAGTATATGTTCATATGTGTGTGCTATGTGCTACAAGTGGAAGTCGCATTACTTTACTTTTGAATATAAAGGGTGGTTAACGACTGTTTGGCTCGTTCGCGCCTTGTCTATTGTCTATTTGTGATGTCCTACCATTGAGCAAATGTCACATATGCACGCGCTGTCTGCGAAATAAAGTGAAGTACCTGCTAATGTCACACTTGATGAACAAATGAACCGGCTAGTTAGTTCGGTTGTAAAGCGATTGCCAAATGTTTGAGAGGTGAGCGTCCCTTCGGTTGCACACGTAAGTGTGTAATTTGACCCGAGGCGGTATAAGTTACCATTCGAAGCACTCGAAAGCAGCATCAACCATTGTTCGAGTGATTGCCTACAAAATGTCAGTATTAAAGAATGTTGTGAAGTGGCTATGTTGAAGTGCTGAGCGACTTTACACTTAAAAATATTTAATGTTGATTTTAAAATCGCCGTTTTTCCCTCTTCTGGCAACATATTACAAAACTCTCAAAAGCGCATTAATGAGCAATTTGGTTGCTTGTAACCATTATTTCACTTAGAGGAGTAACAATAATAATCAACCCTCGTTGAATTAGCATCATATGTATGCCACTAAAATAGCCCATATCCGTTGTATACTTCTGCCAAAGTTTCGCAGCGCTTCCATTGGTATCTTACAGCGACCACTAGGCTGTTCTGTGGCGCTCTTATCGAGGTGCTGGACCAGAAAATTCAATTTAGCATTTTTAAGTGCGTTGCCTTTGATCAGCTACAATCGAATTTCCAGCGATAAAATTCAGATGCGTATATAGCAGTATACACAAGCACACTTACATATGGGTGTTTGTATATGTTGATGCGAAGCGGCCGCCAACCACCATCCTATGTCGGTCCGGTCCAGTTCGCTCGCTGCTGAAGTTTCACAGCATGGCGGAAGGTGTGAGCTTTTCATTTCATTTTCCGTTTGATCAACAACTCCGGCATCATCACTGCCATCCTCATGTTAGTTTTTGTCATTTGTCGCACTGCTCCGGGCCAATACCATTCAGAGGCCCACACACCGTGAAGCTGGATCCAGTGTGCTCTGCATGTACTTCATTCCTGCGTTCGCTGACTGTGGAAACTGACGCGTCCGACTTTTCAAAGCGGTAATTAAGTTTCACAGTTTCACACCGTCGAAATACGAAAATGGCGGCACTTTAAAGCAACAGCTACTATCAGTAGGTTTAAGCATTCAATAATGCTTCGGTTACACGTTTATGTAATGTACAGCTAAGATAGCCATTAAACAACTTTACAAATTATTCAATTTTTATATTCTCTCAACATAATTATAGAAATATAAGAGTTCTGTTCTGCTAACAGTTGTTGTTGTAATGATAGATATAGAGTTATATATGCATATAGCATATAAAGGATCGGGATGGCGATCCCCAAAAAACGCACTACTGCGACCTTAGCCTCTACGGCTGTGCAATCTGCACTAAGCTCGTGGACTGTGCCGCCATCCCACGATGGTGGCCCACAAAGAACATCTACGGTCCATAGGAGCTCAGCAGGCAGCATGCCTCCGATTCTGATCAGTGATAGTACTACGACTATTTTGCTATTACAGCCAAATTAACTAAAACGAAGTCTTCCTAGCACCTATGCAGCTGTGAAAATGGTTCAAATGACATGATCCTACTGCGAAATCGAACCATTTCAAGCCCCTCCAGATATCGATTACGTGCATTCAGTGCCTATATATGATATTTTACAGAAAACATAGGTGATATATTTTTGAAATTCAGATAGAATATTTTTCTGTTAAGAATGTGTGCCGGAAAAGGTTAAGTCAAGCCAGACCGGGTTACGAACTATACTAATTAATACTTAATCAGATTTCTTCATTTTACAATGACATTATTGTCACAATACTTTTTGGGAACACTTTGAAGGAAAAAACAAAACTACATACAAATCAGTTAATTTGTTATTGTCAAATGAAAACAAGAAAAAACGTTAACTTCGGCTGCACCGAAGCTAATATAACCTTCATAGGTGCATTTCTTTTAGTAACTATGTGTTCAGTTTGTATGGAAGCTATATGCTATAGTTCACCGATCTGAACAATTTCTTCGGAGATTACATTGTTGCTTTAGAAAATAATATATTCCAAATTTCGTGAATATATCTTGTCAAATGTGAAAGTTTTCCATACAAGCATTTGATTCCGATCGTTCAGTTTGTATGGCAGCTATATGTTATAGTGGTCCGATATACTGATCATTTATATATATACTTTATAGGGTCTCCGACGATTCCTTCTGGGTGTTACAAACTTCGTGACAAACTTAATATACCCTGTTCAGGGTATAAAAATCGAATTCTATAATGAAAAATCACAACTCCCATCCCAATGAGATTTAGAGGGAATCCTTAATGGAACTCAAAGAATCCAATTCTGGTAATGATATGTCGTAGAACCCAAACTGAGAAAAATTTCGTAACTCTCATGCAATTCCGTGAACATATAATATTG
Organism: Bactrocera tryoni; assembly: GCF_016617805.1. NCBI lineage: Eukaryota > Metazoa > Arthropoda > Insecta > Diptera > Tephritidae > Bactrocera > Bactrocera tryoni. The sequence goes on from NC_052503.1 coordinate 49,999,113, forward strand.
GATGTACTATAGTAGTTGAATAAACCCAAAATTTGTGAAATCAGTTCACGAATGATCTCAGTTTCCCGGTAATGATTTTCGCTAGTTTAGCAGACTTTGTCACCAATATGTCGGATGGTGTGAATTATTTTCACAAAAATACGTGAAAACATTAATGTAATCTGTCAAGATCTTCTTCTAGCCCAAATATATGTGATATGCATCCATTCCAACTTGCCAATTGAACTTGATGATAGGGCCTCAATGGAGTCTGCGTTAAAATTGATCGATGGGCGTGGCACCACCCATTTTTGAGTGAAAACACATATCTCGAGACGCGCCCGACCGATTTCAACCGAATTCGGTACATGATATACCTATGTGACAGTGGGAATAGGAATGAAATCGGACGTTAAAGTCCCACGCCCACTTCCCATAAACAATTTTAAATTCCATTTGATTCCTTCTTTTTCGTGTACAAATCAAGAAGTAACTAAAAACGGTCAATGTATGGGATATATGTACAACTGAAATTCAGAGAGAATCTTGTTCTGATGATAGTACAATATATCTGTATTTCAAAATTGGGTTGAATCGGGTCAATACTTCTCTGAGCCTTCATATACCTATATAAGGATTTTTAAACTTCCAGGTTACTTTTTATTGCCTTGTTGACCAATATGAAATGACTGGCGCGCTGTTGTTAACTCGGCTATAATCGCATAAGCGGTGCCTACGCCAGTTAAGAAGAAGAAGATTGTAAGTTATTTTAATAAAATCTAGAGAGCGTGTTTTTCTGGTAAAGGTGTATATTTGTGCTTTGAATGAATAAAATCGGATGAAAACTTGCCCATAGACTCTATATAACTAGCAAGTCTTATGTATTTCATAGTATTACCCCGGCTTTAATCCCCGCAAGTAGCAAGAGTATAAAATGTTCGGTTGTTACATAATACCAAAAGCTAAAATTATTAATATGGGATACTATTTCTTTAACACGTGTTTTATGTTGGGAAGCGAAATATTTATACGGTACAAACTTCTCATTTGAGAACACAAATCGGTAAAAAATCCGACTGGAATTTTATTCATATATGTAGATATGTACATATTTATTCATGCATTACAATTAATAGTTCCTTCAAATATGTTTATCGGTAAATGGCTGAGTCTACAAGTATAAGAAAACAGTTTGAGGAGCGACTGAGTCCTAGATGCCTGATTAACGAAACCAATTTACGGGAATGTTGTGTGTATAAAGCTTTGTATATATAATGTGTACATATGTATGTATATATGTACATAACAAAAGTAGCGAAGCGTATCTGTCCACAGCGTGCTTTGGCGTTATGTGCTAAACATTCGCTATGAAAGCACTGAAATAGTCAATCAGAAAGGAGCACGCGCCAATTACAATTGAGACAGTAGATAAGTCGGCTAGTCTCTTAACTAGCAACGAAATGTTCAAAACAAAGTAGCTGCCCTCAGACTAAACTAGTCCTGGTTGAGAGCAATTGAGTATGGCCGACTGTGTAAGTATGTATATGTACCTTACACATGTATATTATATGTATGCATGTATGTTACGTAGACAGAAAACTATGAGTGTAGATTGAAATCAGCTAAACGCAGAAAAGAGAATACTACCGAAGCACTGTGACAGCGCGAAGTGCGAAGAGCGCAGTGAAATGGCAAATGGACTAGATGCTTGTTTTTTCCTTAATCAGGATGAGCCAACAGACGAGCACAGCAACAATTGAAGAAATAAATAGAAACAATGGTTGCAATAAAAGATGAAAATTTAAGACACGATTTCAAGAAGCACAGTGTAGCAGACCTTCAAAAAAATAGCACAAATAAAAAGATGAACAAGAACACTTCGGTTGCAGCGAAGCTATAATCTTCTTCTTCTTTATTGGCGTAGTGGCCGAGTCCAAGTGTAACCAGGTCCTTTTCCACCTGGTTTTTCCAACAAAGTGGCGCTCTTCCTTTTCTTCCCCTGGTGGGTACTGCGTCGAACACTCTCAGTGGCGGAGTGCTTCCATCCATTCGGACGGCAAGACCTAGCAAGCGTAGCCCCTGTCACTTAATCCGCTAACTATGTCAGTGTCGACGTATACCTCGTACAGGTCATCGTTCTCTGCGATATTCGCCGTTGCAAATGGTAAATCTTCCGAATAACCATTCTCTCGATAAATCGTGCCGCCGACTCATCAGATATTGTCATCGTCCATGCCTCTGCACCATACAGCAGGGCGGGAATAATGATTGACTTTTAGTGGTTGGTTTTCGTTCTTCGAGAGAGGACTTTACTTCGCAATTGCCTACTGAGTCCGAAGTAGCACCTGTTGGCAAGAGTTATTCTGCGTGGGATTTCCAGACTAACGTAGTTGGTCTTAATGCTGGTTCCACTATAGACAAAATTATCTACGACTTCAAAGTTATGACGATCAACAGTGACGTAGGAGATAAGTCACGAGTGCGACGACTGTTTGTTTGATGACCTCGTTCGGTCTGGAGAAAGCAGAACTAGCGGTGCGGTTGTTGAGGCCAATGATATCAATATCATCGGCGTATGCCAACAGCTGTCCACTCTTATAGAAGGTGGTACCTCCTCTATTTAGTTCTGCAGCTTGAATTATTTTCTCCAGGAGTGGATTGAAGTAGTCGCACGAATGGAATAGCCTTATCTGAATCCTCGTTTGGTACCGAGCGGCTCGGAGATGTCTTCAGAACTTTAATATTCTCCTCAAATCAACAAGTTTTCCAAACAAGGACTTGAGTTGAGTCTGTAAGTTTGTATGATTGCGATATGCTCTAATGGTCCGATATCATTGGATCCGACTAATAAGCAGCTTCTTGAGTAGAAAAGAAGATGTGTAAAAATTCAGGTCGATATCGGAAAAACTAGTTCGCGTATATCAGCTGGACATGGGTTAATCGAATGAGTTCGTCACGCTGATCTTTTATATATACATAGGTATATTCTACAATATTTTATAGGGTCTGCGACGTTTCTATCTGGGTGTTATAAACTTAGTGGCTAATCAAGGTAATTTCCATTTATTAGTGTTTATTTTGACTTTTTCACTCGCTCCATGGGTTCTACTACTCGATGTTTCCCACGTTTTTTGTGTCTCATCGAAAAAACAGACTAGTTCCTTTATGCTCTTGTGATTTTCCATCTCAGTCTACGACGTCGTCATCTTTAACGGGGTTTGAATGAACTCAAATAATTCCTTAAATCCTGTGATTTTACAAAAGAAGAGACACTGTGCAACTGCTATTGGTTCACGCTGGCTACTGGCAACTGGCCCCGTGCTTCAAGCGCATTAAAAGGCGCTAATAAAAGTTCCCAAGGGATTTAAAGCATGCAATTGAAATTCGACAGCGAATATTAAAGCCAGTCAGCGATGGCGAGCTACCAAGCGAAATTAGAATTAAGATTTCTACAGATGTATAACAATAAAGAAGTGTTTCAATGTATCCGCTAGTAAATACGCCACAGCACCAAGCCAAATGAGCCGCATACTTGTAGTACTTACTTACTAAGGCCACAATTTCGGGAGTTCAAACGTAACCAACATAACCAACACAGTGTTACAAAATAGTTCAATAAAGACAGAGGGAGATGCTTTGAGAGTGGCGAGTTCGGCGAACCGAAACTGTCGCTGGCAGCAAACGTGGACGCCGTCAGTCGCTGTCTTATAGGTAAACCTAGTATGTTTGTTGGGTGCCTTTATTGCGCTGTAATAAGGATAATTGCTCGAATACATTTTTATTGCCATAATTTACTGGATGGGCGCGCCGCAGAGACGGTACGGCAGCGTTATTTTAGCGCACAGCAGGCGTCTAAGGTCATTCGGAAATATCTAAATCATCATTGGCGTAATGTATGTAATTGTAGGCACGCCGAAATTAAGTATTATATAACAAGAAAGTACGGCATAAGTCTTCATTATCAACCCCGGAAAAAAAGAAGCAACGACTTCATTTCTACTGTTTTGCATATTCATATGGGAATTGTGAGCCTTTGCCCGCCACTACCGCAGTTGACTCCCTCAAATTGCACAACCATTAAGCTTGCTAGAGCAATTTGCGAGTGCGATTATACTTACATACATAAATATGTATATGTGTATGTATGTATAAGGTATATGCGTATCTAAGTCATCACATTTTATTGTACAAAATAATTTCTAGTCCGAAATAACTATCATAAAATTTGACAGCAGCAGATATGAGTAAAAGAAAAAGAAAATAAAAAAAACGTGCAACCGAAGCTATATAAGTACAAGTATATACCCTACAATACAAAATACAGAATCTGATTTTAATCAGTCAGTTTGTATGGCAGCTATATGCTATAGTTAACCGATCTGAACAATTTCTTCGGAGATTACATTGTTGACTTAGAAAATAACCTGTGCCAACTTTTGTGAAGATACATTGTCAAATGTGAAAGTTTTCCAAACAAGAGCTTGATTCCGATCGTTCAGTTTGTATGGCAGCTATATGTTATAGTGGTGCGATATCGGCAGTTCCGACAAATGAGCAGTTTCTTGAAGAGAAAATGACGTTTGCAAAATTTGAAAACGATATCTTAAAAACTGAGGGACTAGTTTGTATATATACAGACAGACGGACTGACAGACAGACGGACATGGCCAAATCGACTCAGCTCAACATACTGATCATTTATATATATACTTTATAGGGTCTCAGACGCTTCCTTCTGGGTGTTACAGACTTCGTGGCAAACTTAATGTACCCTGTTCAGGGTATAAATAATTCGAATGTTAATTCAAATAATTTCTAAAGCTTTATTTGCAACCCTGGTTGTAGTTTTGCAATTGGGAGTGAGTCCTTCTCTAATAATAGTAAGTCCGTATGTCAAAACGCGTTGAATTAGATCAATACTTCCCTTAGTCTAATAAAAAGATTTTCGAACAACCAAGTGACCTTGTACCGCATTTATCGGCAAAAATATGAGTTATCTTCAGGCGAGACTCTGGTCTGAAGGCATTAATTTCTGATCATTTTTAAAGTGTCGAAAAAAACACAATTCACATTTTTACTATTAATTTGTTCTTAGTTATTTATCAACATTAAGAAAATACAAAAAAAAAAATCAAAAAAATTAAAAGTAATAAAACTTACATCTGATGGTGAGGGTTTCGAAAACCTGGCACCTGATTATTGCCGCTATTTCAGCCCTCCTAATTTAGAATAATGTCGCAATGCCTGGTTTTACAGAAAAATTGGTATTTGTTTGATGAAGTGTAGACAACCTGAAAAAAGAATTTTTTGCACCACTTTTTTGACTATATCGGTTTTTTTTTAAAGTAAATCAATTCATTTTAAAAAAAGGTTTCGAGAGAAAGGTCTTTTGCTCGATTGGTTCCGGTCGGACCTTTTGCTGGGAGTGTAGTTTTCCCCATTTCTCTCCTCTGAATCTGCCACTGTGTCGCATATATGTACATATTTCTTTTGAATTCTCTTGCAACACCAACACCTCAAAGTACCATATTTCCCCAACTTTGAAGCAAGAGGGTGAAATATTCGGTTATAGCCCTTCCTTACGGACGACTAACAGATAGTCAACTAGACTATATATCTATATATATGTATAACTCCTTATCCTGCTCGATTAGTTTTAGGTAATACAAATAACCCTTAGGTGAACAAGACTAATATTTATACTTTGTAGCCTATAATATAGGCTTTTTCAATAAGGACGCTACAAAAGTAGACCGCTTGTTTTCCCGCTCTTTTGACATTTATCTTCAGTTAGGCTTGTTATTTTATCATGGAAAGATATGCGATCCAACCACAAGTCCAAATTATTAAAATTTACTACCGAAATTCAGAGTCAGTGGCCTCAGCTTTAAGACCGCTACGTCCAATTTATGGTCGTCATAATCGTCTTGTCAGATCAACAATAGAGCATCTAGTGGAAAAATTTGAATCCATAGGCACAGTACAAAATGTTCCCATGCCTGTGAAACAAAGAAGTGACCGCAGTGTCGAGAATATTGATGCCGCCAGCGTATCAATTGAGGAAAACTCAAATCAGTCTCTTACACGTCGTTCCCAAGCGTTGGACATCTCTGTGACGTCGTTGTGGTGAATTTTGCCAAAAGATCTTAGCCTACATCCTTACAAGATCAAATTGACAAGAAGAACTGAAGCCGCTTGACCACCAAAATTGTTAAAATTGTTGTATGTTCGTGAATTTGGCTGAGCAACAACTTCAAAATGATCCGTATTTTCATCTTAAAATCATCTTCAACGATGAAGCTCATTTCTGGCGGAACGGCTTCGTCAAAAAGCAAAATATGTGTTATTGGTCAGACAGCAATCTACGCATACTCCATGAGTCACCATTGCACCCCGAAAAATTACGGTTTGGTGCGGCTTATTAGCCGGCGGCGTCATTGAACCGTATTCCTTCCATGATGATCAAAATTGAATGGGAATCGCTACGGCTTAATGAAAACCGAATATTTTTGCCCGAATTGGATAATATGGACTTGGACAATATGTGGTCCCAACAGGACGGCGCCGCAAGTCACACACCCAATGCCACAATTGATTTATTGAAAACTAGGTTTGATGAAGGTGTTATCTCACGAAATGACCGAGTCAATTGGACGTCTCGGTCGTACGATTTGACGCCGTTTGACTATTTACTCTGGGGCAACGTCATGAACTTCGTACGAATATCGAACGTGAAATTGTAGCAGCATCGGTTGATTTATGCTTGAAAGCCGTCGAAAATTGGGTTCAGCGTCTGGACTTCTGCAAGTGCGCCCGTGGTGGCCATGCAAAAGAAATCGAGTTCCATACATGGCATCGAATGTACTTTCACAGGAATAAAAAATTTCATTGATATCCCAAACTATTTTTGTTCTATTTAAGTTTTGTAGCGCTCTTATTGAAAAACCCGTTATATTCAAAATGAATGCGATTATTTACAAATAGCTTGAGTAAAAGCAGAGTAACCTATATGACGTTTTATCCCATTTGTGTTTTCTATCAAAAGTTTCCGAAATTGGCGTTTTTTACAGAAAAAGAGTGCCACACATTCTTCAAAGATCTAGAATTATGTCAAGCTACTAACCCTAATTTGGTAAGATCCACTGTTAACATATGTATATATGTATTTTATAATTATAATCTTACAAATGATTGTGATGACATAGTTTGATCCGATCATTGACAACTTTTATATTCCTTTGATTGCTAGAATACCTAAAAGTAAGTTCTACCAGCACTTAAGCTAGCTCTTCCTTCATTGTTTGTACTGATATTATTGTCTATAAATGTAATTAAACTCTGATACTCATAATACTCAGCTACAATCCTAATACATACGTGCATATACATATGTACATATGTAGGCGCTTGTAAAGTATAGCTGTAACACTGTGCAATCATTACCGAAGGGAAGGGCAAATCATATTAGTAATCCACTACTGAATAAATAAATATAAGTGTGTATTTCCAAATCAATTGGAAACGTTGAAGTATCATAGAGCGATTGTCAACCCAATTGATCAGCTAAGGATATGCCATCGCCAATCGGCGAAAACAAAAGTGAAGAACGCAATGTTGCCTCAGGCGCGCTGTGTGGTAACTGGAGAAGTGCCGACATACTGCGCGGTGGAGTGTCATTAGGAAGCGATAGCCTCGGGCTATTGGCTACACATATACTTGCGCACAAGTGTTGCACACGAAATTGAAATAACGCCCGTGTTTTGTATAAATTTATATTTGTACTCGTATGTAGTAATTTCGCTAAGAAATTTCCTGCTTTTTTGTTCGCTAATCAAAATACAAACTAGCAGCGAACTCATGCTTTGACATTATGCACGAGATGAGTAGGTGAGGCACATAATTGCACCGCGAAAGCGGCAATTATGGGTAGTCGAGTAATTGGCTGGGCACTGTAACGCATATGACGGATTTTCCAGCGCTTGAGGCGTTGCGTCTGCTTATCAGAGTTAGAAAAAAAGTGTGTCAGCTATTTAAGCGCCCGCCGTTTTCATGGCAGATGTGGATCATTCCAACACGAAAGTAGTTCCTTACACTACATATTTGTGGCTACACGCACATATTTCTTTGTAGCACATACATATGTACAAGTTTTTATCAAGAACAGAAACCAAATGTGCTCACTTTTGTCGCACGCCGTTATAGCGCCAACAATCGGTGTACTCCCTTATATCAGTGTTGTTGTTTATTTTGGGTAATTATTTTTCAATTATGGCACAAAGCGAATGTCGATGTGATCGATCATCGCCGCGGCGACATGTAGGGAAATCGAAAGCCAGAATATGCTGGCGCATGCTGAATGCTAACACGCTTCACACGCATACTGGTAAATGTATGTATGTATGTGTGTTTGTGGTTTGATAGCGTTTGTGTTGATGTGACTTTGCAGTGCTGATGGTTGCGCGGGTGTCAAAGTTGTCCCCTGACGCACCTTATAAATTTCTCATTAAGTTCAGATATCCAATCCATACGCCACCCCGAACAGGCATGTTTCCAATAAACGTACATATATACACATACGAGTATAACGGATATCCTTAAATATTCACTTGTACTAGTACCTTTAGCGCTTGTGTGGGTTTCCGCTGACCAAAGACGTATTTAATGAAATTCTTGCGCGACAGCTTCACCAGGCCGCAGGAGCCAGCCTCGCCTCGTTGACATTAAATCGGTCGTTTGGTCGTTTGAATTGAGCCGAAGCGAATTAACTTCAGATTAACTTTACGAACGTACGCTATGAATCTTGTGTGCCGCACAGTGGGTTCGCACGAACAAAATTAGAATAAAAGTTTTCGTGTTTTCTAAAGGTGGTTTGTAATATATACTTTAACCCTAAGCATGGAGAAACGAGCATAATTTTGTAGCTTAAAGTGAGCAAGACTGATCCATTTTGAAGCCATAAAAATTGATCTTTTATGTTCGATCTTATAAGTTAGCATAGCCTCTTGTAGCCAATATAAGTTTACTCAGGCAACTAATTCTATTCCGACTTGCTTGGTGGGATATCTGAAAGTTTGAGCTTCCAATTTTTTAATTCTTGCTAACAAGGTGTAGTCAAAAGAGAAGGGGTAAGAAGTTTCCACCTTGTCTGTTTCTATACAGTTTCTGCAGTTGGCGTCCTGTAAGATTCTCAGGTATAACAATGGCCTTATAGAACGCCCACACTTATGGTAGGCTAGCCTTACTGAGGGCAAAGAATTTACTGGAACTCTTACAATCAATCAAGGTTCAAAAGGATTTTGCGACAGCCGATGATGGGATGGTAGCCCAGCGTTGGTCAATCTCCCGCGAAACCCAGCTAGAAGAAAACACGAGAAGAAAGGAGCACTGACTCCTCTGGCAGCATCACTAGTGTTATCACAAAGTAACTCGATGCCATTGATAACTAGGTTAAGCATTCCTTAACCAGCGCAGGGTTAGTGAGCTCAAGGCTAGTATCGCCGCCTTGCTGTCAGAGTGGATAGTCAGTTCTCTGAAGAAGGCTGCACTCCAGAGTAGTAAATTTAGCGATACCTTAATGCCAGCAACCTCGAACTCTGCAATACTCAAGAAGTCTGAAGCTGAAGTTGAAGCTCACTGCTCCATTTTGCCAGCGGCTTCTAAGCGGTAAAGAAAAAGCCGCTAGAAATATTTTTGAGGACTTCACGATCCAAAAGATCTGGTATCAAAGTCAAATGGTGTGAGCATTTCCGAATGTTCATACATGTGTTCATTTAGAATCCCAGACTCTCATGGTCGGATAGCACCTTTCGCGGTCTTACACCTTCCGGCGATATTTAGGGGCACTAAATGCAAAATAAGACCCGAGGCCATTGTAGGTATAATAAGTCAGACCATGACCTCAAGAAAATTTATTGTTTGAACTATTTTGTGATAATAAAGATGGTTCTTGTTCGCCGAATAACACAAATCTATAATTTCAAGGGCCAAAAATAAAGCTAACAAGCCTGGCTTAATAATTGCTATACCACAAAGTAAATCGTTATTGTTTGAGATCTTGTTTGGATATGAAAAGGTTTCTTACTTATAGACACTATTAAAGCTTTAGAAGCCATAATATATTTTTTTGTTTGTGACTTGTTTGAGTTGTGAATTCTGTGCTATTGATTTAACGGTTTATAGGCATCTTTTTGTACGTGAAGTATAAAAGTAGAATATGACTTCGATTACGAAGTTCACATACCGACAATCCTATATACAGTTACATGTGCATGCAACCCTTTTTAAATTCGCACAGCTGCAGCGAGGACTTTGCACGATTTGAGCTGTCAAACCGTGACAGACAATTTCACTTGGCGGGCACCCGGAGCGCACGAGCGACTGATAGGTCGCCTGAAACGCAGATTCTTATTAGAATTGCTTGCAAACACCCACACAAAGTTTTGTATGAGCGTATGGACATGTGTAAAAACACTGTTGCATGCCACATTCACGCAGTTGTGAAAATACCTACGAGGGAAGTTTGTGACATTGCTCTACCTTTTGCGAAAACCGCAACCACGTGCTAGAGCCGCAAGTCACCAACTGCAGAAATAGGGAAACAGCTCGTTGCTTGAGCAAACATTAAAAACAAACCTATCTAATTTTACATGAAAAAACCGTAAGTAAACACAATACATGGTTTACGGCCGAGAAGGGAGTGTATATTTGGGTCGCTGCAGATGAATGTTGAATTTGTCTTTTCGAAAACATATGGAAAGAAACGTGTAGTTGTATATATAAAAAATTGTCCGCCGACTATTTGTTGGCATAGAGATTAGCATTGACGGCCGTGACGACTCTACGGGGGTGGGATAAAAAATGAATGCATTTTCCGCTACTTGCCGAAAGCTATGTGACCGAATCACCCAGTATTTGAACTGTGAATTCGGTGTGGATACAACGCTCAAACTATCTTGGTTTTGGGCCAGTCAATAATGGGCAAATACTTTGTTGTTGGAGTGCGGACTTTCCTTTGGAATAATTAATCAAAAACTTTTCAAAAGTTAGAGTAGAAAATTTTTTATTTTATTTTCTACTTTTAAAATAACTCACATAAAGCTTGACTTTGAATTTTAATTTCCAGTATCGCTTCAATAATTAACGCTAAGATTACATAGTAGGATGTTTTCTACAATACATATTATATGACATCTTCACATCTAACGTTAAGTTAGCTGCTTGCATAATATTAAAACAATTTCGGAGACGCTACTTGTAGAGGATTCTCTAGGAATACCTATAGTTTGCTGTTATCGGAACAAAGCTTAGTACTTATAAATCCTTTGTATTAGTCAGAAAATAACTTTATTTCTCCAAATGTCCGGAGATTTTTAGAATTTTTTATATATTGGTCACATTTTATAACGAAAACCTTCTACAAGGCTGTGACTAATTAAGGATATTACAAATACGCAATACAATAGAGTTATTCAGACAGAACTTTTTAATCTGGTAAATCGTTAGTTGATATTTCGTTAAAACACTTAACTCTAAACATAATTTTTGCTCTATCTCAGTGGTGTGGTAAAGTTTGTTTCAAAACAATTGATCCAATTTTAATACTTTCTTTTAAAAGTAAATGTTTCAAAAATTATTTTGTACTTTTTAGGCAAGAACGCAAAACAAAATGCATGTAAAATACTACCGATGAATGGCTAATGAATTAATAAAGCTGGTCTGAATACCGCTAATACCTTTACCCGTAATTTAGGTAAGGTTAGCTGAAACGCTGTACCCTCAGCATGGCGGGAGATCACACTGGTACTGTTATGTATAGTTCTTTGTAAAGTTATCTGCAAAAACGCCCTGAATATTACACAGATCTGCTTAGGTGCTTTATTTCTATTTACTCTACATCACCTGCTCGTCTAAAGTATGCGATCCGAGATGTTTTTTCCTTAATTCAGCAAAAGCGAGACATTCGAGGAGGAATTGTTGAAACGATTTTATCTCCTCTGCTTCCATTCAGCTGATGCAGATAGTATCCGGTAAGATATTCAATCTTACTTCATGAGTCCTGATCGGACTGTGTATAGTGTCTAGTTAGAATCCCTACAACCAATGAAAGATGAACTTTGCTAAGTGCGAAAAAGTCCCTACACCTCTTACGATACATCATAGGTCTAAAAGACCTTGCGCCTGCAAAACTGTTATTGTTAACGTTGGCGGATTTGGTATCAGAACCAAAAATCCATTCCTGAACCACAAGAAGATACCAGAGCCTCTGTCAGTCCCCTTTTTGCATTTGTTCAGACTGAAGTAGTACCTGTCTTAGCAAGCACATCAGCCGTACATTTTCCTGTATTACCGCTGTGGCCAGGCACCCAAATCAATGTAATTATTTACTAAATTGACGTATGAGTAGTCTAGACATCTTTTTACTTGAGCACAGTCTTCTAAGTTACCTGACAAGATTTCTATACCCTGAACAGAGCATTAAGTTTGCCACGAAGTTTGTAACACCCAGAAGGAAACGTCGGATATCCTATAAAGTATATAAATATAAATAATCAGCGTGAAGAACTTAGTCGATTCATCCATGTCCGTCTGTATGTTCGCGAACTAGTGCCGCAGGTTTAGAGAAATCGATCTGAAATTCTGTACACGCTTTTTCCGCTAAAGAAATTGCTAATTGGTCAGAACCGTCAACATCAGACTAATATAGGAAATAGTTGCAATACAAACTGACCGACGAAAACCAAGTTCTTGTATGGAAAACTTTTGATGTTGTCAAGGTTATTACAGCCGAAGTTCACATTTTGTTCTTTGTTTAATGTTCCGTTAAAAAATTTGTCAAATTTTTACATAACGTTTGTTCCTCTTCAAGCATTGAAAAAAATAAATTTGTTAGCAGCTTCTAATATAAAGAGCACAGAACGCAAATTTACAGAGACAGTGTAGAAGAAACGGTGGTAGGGTTCTTTCACACTAACCAAAATATTTAATAGTCTTTATACTTCTGAATCACGATAGCATCTACTATTCCGCCTTAATAGTTTGGTGGTAATACACATTTCCTTCAGAAAATCTGTGTTTATACATAGTTTGCCTCCTCATTATTCTCATATATGTACATATATGTATGTACATGTGTATGTATGCATGTACATATTTGTATATTTTTCCACCTAAGCACCAAATAAAGAAACAAAAAATTTTAACTAATTAACTTCATTCTTTTAAATTTGCATCCGAACTAACGTTAATTATACTCGAGCTAATGTCACCAGCGCGCACGATAATCTTTACAAAATACTAGCTTGGCTAGACAAGAAAGCGCCAACTGCCTGCCACTGCATCGGTATACCCACACTGCAGTGCTCAATAATACGGTTGAAGAGAGTAAATGGACTTGCACACTTAAAATCAATGGCGTCGACGGGGAAGGCGTACAGAAACTGTTTCTTAGATCGGCATAGTCTGGTGGATCACCACAAGTAGAGCTTCGGGATCCTTTGAGTGAAACTGCCGCTTTCATTGAACTAAGCATGCCTGTATTATACCACTTTATTACAATAGCAGCTACATATGTATATGCCTTTAATATGTGTGTGTTCGTTTGCGAACTCATGAGCTTATAATCAAGTGAGCATTTATGTACATATATAGTTAATATGTATGGAATATCTATGTATCTGCATACTTATAGGTGGGTGTGTTGGTATATATTTTCGTAAATGTCCACAGCAAAGATTTTGGCTGTAAAGTTGCTTTTATTAAGACCGCAATGGTGTTAATGAGATCTTTAAGTAGCCCACTATTCGGCTAAAGATTCCCTTTAGCTCCTTTTCGGCATTGCGTGATTCAAAGCGCCTCATTAAGCTCGTGAATTCGAGTGAATCACGCGCAACTCTCCACCAGTAAGTGAGGACAGGCATCGGAAGGGCAAACGGTTAAACAGCAAATATGTGGCGCTTAAACTATACCCAACGAACAAAAAACCAGATCGGACATTGTTAAATTTGTAGATCTTATTTTCGCAATTGGAGTTTTCTTTTCCTTTATAAACCATGACATTCTGAAGCTTAACCCAGAAAAAACATTAACTGCAGCTGCACCGAAGCTATAATACTTGTACCATTCACAGGTGCATTTATATAGCAAAAAAGGATAGAAAAAGTTATTTTTCTTGATTTCGATCGGTCAGCTTAAATGGCCATTATACTTGCATGCTATAGTAATTCGATGTGGAGATACTCTTCAGATATTTTAGCGTTGTTTTGGGCCATAAAACATGCCAAATTTTGTGAAGATAACTCGACAAACAAAAAAATCCATACAAGGACTTGAGTTTGTTTGATCAGTTTGTATGGCAGCTATATGCTTAGGTTCCGTCAAATGAGTAGTTTCTTGGTGAGAAAAGGACGACTTCAAAGTTTCATGTCAGACTCGTTCGGTATATACACTATATAGAAGAACATCTCTTAATCGACTCAGCTCGTTAGATTCAGAGCAAAGGCGATCATACTTCGTCACTATGAGAAGTACGAGTAATCGTGCACTTTTATATACGGTCTCGCAACAATGTTGTTGTAAAAGAGTATTATAGTTTTGTTCACATAACGCAGTTGTTTGTAAGTCCTAAAACTAAAAAAGAGTCAGATATAGGGTTATATATACCAAAGTGATCAGGGTGACGAGTAGAGTCGCAATCCGGATGTCTGTCTGTCCGTCCGTCCGTGCAAGCTGTAACTTGAGTAAAAATTGAGATATCATGATGAAACTTGGTACACGTATTTCCTGGCTCCATAAGAAGGTTAAGTTCGAAGATGGGCAAAATCGGCCCACTGCCAAGTGATAAAGATATTAAAGTGAAATTTGGCACAAAGGATCGCTATTAGGAGGGGCATATTGGGACGCAATTTTTTTTAGAAAAGTGGGCGTGGCCCCGCCTCTACTAAGTTTTTGTACCTTTATCTCGGAAACTACTATAGCTATGTCAGCCAAACTCTACAGAGTCGTTTTCTTCAGGCATTTCCATATACAGTTCAAAAATGGAAGACATCGTATAATAACCACGCCCACCTCGCATACAAAGGTTATGTTGAAAATCACTAAAAAAAGTGCGTTAACCGACTAACAAAAAACGTCAGAAACACTAAATTTTAGGTTCCGTCAAATGAAATTGCAGAAGGAAGCTGCACCCAGGCTTTTTCGGTATAAAATTGAAAATGGGCGTGGCCTCGACCACTTATGGACCAAAAACTATATCTCTCAGGCGAACTACTAGACCGATTTCAATGAAATTCGGTATATAATATTTTCTTAACACCCTGAGCGGTTGTTTATAAACCTTAATAAAGACACTCGACGGTGTCATGAGCAAAATCGGTTCATAACTACGCCGTCTTATTTGGTAACCTGACTTTTATTCAATTAGATAAAATTGCTCACCAATAGAAAAATTTAATCTCAATCAAGATATCGGAATTAACTTTATGAAACATATCACAATAAGTGTCCCTTCCAGAGGACAAGTTCGAAATTCTTGAATCCTTCTCCTAAACCCTCATATCTAGTGCAATACTTAAGTTCTCCAGTTTGTCTTTTTACGTTTAATTACAAACGAGTATATAATGTCCATCTGTGGTCCACCTTACTTGTAGTCACGGGTTTACTACGAAGGCTCCTCGTTCTGGCACATAACGAATTTTTATCAAAACAACGCTACAAAAATAGACCGATAGGGACAGCTAATGACGCCATGGAAAGATATACGATACAACACGAGTCAAAATTATTAAAATTTACTACCGCAATTGGTGTCAGTGGCCTTAACTTTAAGAGCGCTACGTCTAATTTATAGTTGTCATAATCGTCCCGTCAGATCAACAATTGAGCGTCTAGTGGAAAACTTTGAATCCATAGGCAGAGTAAAATATGTTCCCGTGCCAGTGAGACAAAGAAGTATCCCTAGTGTCGAGAATATTGCATTAATTGACGAAAACTCATATCAGTCTCTCACACGTGGTTCTCAAGCGTTGAGCATTTCTGTGACGTCATTGTGGCAAATTGTGCAAAAAAATCTTTGTCTACATCCTAACTAGATCAAATTGACGCAAGAACTGAAGTCGCTTGATCATCAGAATCGTCGTATGTGAATTGGGCTGAGCAATAACTTATTGAAAACCAAGTTTGGTGAACGTGTTATCCCAGGCAATTGCGCGCCAGGGCCGTGCGATTTGACAAAGTTGGACTATATCCTGTGAGACTACAACACTGCTACGATTGATGAGCTTCGAAATCCGTCGAAATCGGATTCAGCGTATGGACTTCTGGTATCTTTAGCATTAACACATAGAGATTTGTTGAAATAATGACTTATTACAAAAATTTTGATATTAACGCTTCCACATGGGAGGGGTTTGGCAGCACTTCGTCCTAAAACTTATATTCCGATATCTTAAGTGATGTTGAAAATGGCTATTTTAAAGTCACATATGCGTATTATATAATATATGTAATGAGGTTAAAGGGTACGATGCTACGACCACAGTCTGATTTTTGAACTGCTGTGAATGTGAGTTTGCACTATTAGTAATATAATAAAATTTAATTTTTCCGCGATTTTGTTTACACATTTTCATAAGATACCAAAAAACGCGAACTAGTCCCCCACATACTTTTCTTTCAAAAGCTGCTTATATTTCCAGATCGGATCACTATAAGAAGTCATACAAACCTCTCCAAGACAACGAGCAAGAATCTCTCTAACACTCGCGTAACGATTTTCAGCACTTTTTTTTAATATTTTCATCAGTTGAAGAGGTCGAAGGTCGTCCATAACTAGCCAAGTCTTCAACGATCTTTCGTCTTTGAAGGTTTTATACCACTCGTAAGCGTGTGTCTTTTATAAAACGGAATCACCGGAAGTTTTTTCCAACATTCGCAACGATTTCGCACATGAAACTTGGTTAGAAATACAAAATGTGAGACAAATTCTTTGTTCGATATTTTTATCCATTCTAAAAACCACAACACACCACTGAGGTGTACCGACCTAAGCAGCTTCTGTAAAGAAACTGATTGACAGGTTGGCATAGTAATTAAGAACAGTCCTATCAACTTAGCAAAATAAATTTTTTTGAAATATCATTTACCCGGGATTTTCATTACAATTTGTGGGTGTTTTTTGTCCCATTGTATATATGATTATATGATTATATGTATATATTTCTCGTTTATTTGGTAATGTTACATGAAACCAGTAGGAGTTGGTATTTTAGATTTGAGCTGTTTAGTAGAAAAGACCGAATTCCATATCGTCATAGTCTTCTCTCCGACTCCACCCTTTTGGCTTCTTCGCAAAAGAAATTTTAATTGAAAAAAGAAAATTTAGCAAATCTTTGGCAAGAAACCTGAGTCTTCACTAGTGTTATCATGATCTAATATTGAATTATTATTCGCTCGAACTTGCACTGAAGTTTTGGTGCGGGTATCGGGTAAACCTTCACATGTGCCTTTCTACTGCAAGCATTTACATATGTATGTCTCTAATATCATATGTACTCGCTAGTCATTCCTCGTGTAAAATGTGTTTGAAGAACTTTTTCTTCTCTAATTTGTTACTCATTCACTTTTGTGCTGATATTTGCCTCAGGTCTAAAAATGATTTTTCTTGAAAATGACAGTTGACGATTTATGTTGCAAGCATTGAGCGATGCGTGGATGCAGTCTGACGATCGAACTTGGCGTGGGATTGGCACTGTAATGCTACGAAATGCTGCTCTTGTTGACAGCTTTGCAATTTTCATACAAACCCTATGCCTTGCACATATACTCATATATGCACAAACATTCACACTTTTAAATATATTGACAATGTAGGCCACGTAATGACAGCAGGAGTCGCGACACGTGAGACCTTGCATGCAGCACAGCATTTCTGGTGCGCATGGCAACATTCGTTTGTAGGTCCTCATGTCTGTCTGTCTATCTGACGGGATCTTTGCGATCCGTCTAAGTGATTTTCAGTGAAGGATAGTGCTCAAACTGAGTTTGAAGTGCAGAATGAGACGACCAATGCGTTGATGATTATTTTGGTGGGCAAACGAATAATTCGCTCAATGACTGCTTCGGCTGAGCTGTGATTGACTTTTGGTAACACATTCGGCCACTTGTTAACCCCTATGCCATTGTACCGGTCCAACAAGCGCAGCCCATTCACAAGCGCATTTCGTTGTTTATGCTTTTAATGCAGCAGTCAGCAAAAACAACGCTGCTTGTTTTGCTTTTATCTTTGACTTTTGTCTTTCTGAGCGCAACTGACTTTTTTGTTAGTATTTAGCCCGTTTAAGCTGTCAGTCAAATGGGTATAATAAATCGTCTGGGGAGTTTGTTGCGACTTTTGCCTGCACAATCGCATACGCATTGTTTGAGTTGAACCTATTGAAACCCTTAAGGAGTCCACCATACCGTTATCTTCGTTAATTTCATCAAAGGAAAACAATAAGCACAAAGCAGCAAAGCGGCAAAAGAAGGGCGAGAGTGTCGGCCTCTCTGCTGTCTTCCAGTCTACGGAGAGTTGATTTAAACTTGAGTCAATAGGAGTATTGATTGTTAGTGAGATTTAAATTGTACCGTAGTAAATATATACATACCCAGTATAGTTCGTTAAATGGCAACAACTGAAATCGCTCCGTATTATTCCATTTAGCCATGTGAAGCTCTTTTCATTTCATACTAACGCTGGCCCAATGCCGCCAAACGCGTAGCAGTGTAAGTCACATTAACCACTAAATATGTTTCTTTCTATGTACAGACTATGTATTATGGGGCGATGTACGTGTTTCACCCTGCTTCCGGTATAAGCATGTATTGAGCAAATTTTCTGTATACCGAGAAGTTATGTCAATCAATATCAGGCCGTACGATTTCTGAATATTAAGTAGCTTTGATTCTAAACTCGATACTTCTTCACTTATTTCACTATTCTCTGTTCCTGCGCATTTAGTAAGACAAAAGGCAATAGTGACACATATGCATGTATGTATGTTCGGACCATATTTTTATCTACCTAAATGTCGAAATAAAAGTAATTTTATTTTTAAATCTCGAACAGTATTTATACACAGCTGGCATATAAACATATGCTCATGAATGCGACTAATTTTGCGCTGTTATCTTAATTCGTAAATAATTAAAGGCGTTCACCAATCCCGAACTTTATAAACAAGGATACCAAAGGGTGATCTATTTCGAGGTTTTTTAAAGAAAAAACAAAGAAGTTTCAAATTTAGTGGATAATGTTTATTATCTTTCAAAAGAACATTCCTTGACATTTAAATTTTGAAGATTATCGCTTTCAAGCCGCAGCTACGTCTCAGATGGTCTATCCGTTTAGTCCAAATTTCATTGACTCGTTAGAGATTTTCAACTGGTAACTGGCGAATCATATGCGTGATGTGCGGAATTGTCCGCTTAGGCTTTATACTTTTCATATCCCCACAGGACAAAGTGTAACGGTGTGATATCCTACGACCTGGGTGGTCAATCTCAATAAATCCATTGAATGATACCATGTGTGAGAAGTGGTGCCGTCTTGTTTTGTTTTCATTTGTCGCCGAGATGACCAGCTTCAATTTCAGACATCAAATGGTCGGTTATCATAGCGCGACAACCGTCGTTATTGACGGCCTTACTTTTGAAGAAATATGGACCGTTGATTTACCAGCCCACAAACCACACCAAACCATTGTTTTTTCTAGATGAAATGGCAGCTCTTGAATCTCTTCCGGTTGCTCTTCGTCCGAAATGCGGCAAATTCGCTTGTTTACATACCCATGGAGCCAGAAATTGGATCCATTGCTGAGCAAAATTTGAAAATTTGAGAGTCTTAACTTCAATCTTAACAATCGAACTGCCGCGAATCGGCTCTCCACGGTTTTCGTGTACACTCTCAGTCTTGGATGCTGGTTCTCAAGATGAGTGATGGTGTTGCGAACAGTACGCTCAGTAGGTCAAATACATACTTACATATGTGGACCATAAGTTTAGCGATGCACCCGAAACATATTCTTTACAGAATGTGAATTTTCGTAACAAAGCAAAACGATATTGAAAAAAACACCTCTATTACCCGTTATACATACATATACTATATGTAACCGTTATTATGTATGTACCGACTTCTTAAGGCTACGATTTTAAGGATTAGGACCATAGTATAACTACGAATATTTTAAAAGCGCATTGTATTTAGGGATTATGAGTACTTTTTCCTGACATTTTGATGGTTATTATTGTTTATGTCCAAAGCTCCTCTAAATGTCATAAGAACAATTCTGAAGTAAATTAGGCCTGATTATTTAAGTAATATCTTAGGATAAGGTAGCGAGAAATTTCATAATAACTATATGTACTACGAAGTTGAAATGCGTGAAAATAAAAAAAATTAATTATTCATTATTAAAAAAAAGTTGAGGATATGTAGTAAAGGATGTTTTGAATTACAAACGAAAACAAACTTAGCCCACACATCATGGAACTGTGAACTCCTTTGTCGAAGTCACTGCTAAAAGTGCTGGCACGTTCTCAGAATCGTGTTTAGAAGCTTTAACGCCAGGATTGGCAAACAAGGCATCTTCGGCACAACGGGTGGGTAACACAGTTTACATGAAGTAACATCTCGAAACGCGTTGAGGCTGATCGACTTCGCCGCTGTCAGAGATATGATTTAGTGTAGTAATAGACTCCAGCGAAGAAACTCGGATGAAAAAGCTCAAAACCAGATCGAAGATATCAAGATAAGGTCGACAAGATTCGCACCCGCAACTGTGGAGCAAAGTATGTCGGTCAACAATACAAGAAATGTTCGACGTCATGTAATTAAAAATATTTGTTTTCTGAAAGGTCAGAAGAATAGCTCGTATTATAAGAATTGTCATGTCAAAGTGGACAGAAAGCAGACGACCTACCACAACGTTGCGATCGACCACAACACGAGCAGTATAGGTATCGACAAGAGTTGAAGAGGGAAGTGAAAGGTATTTACAGAAGAAAAGAAAGAAGCCGAATAGATGGGGCAACTAACAGGACGTTTCAAGACAGGGCCATGCTATTGTAGGACACAAAGAATTTATGGGTGTTATCAGTGTGGCTGATTGACTAGATATTCGCCATGCACCAAATCTTGGAAAGGACGCGTGAAAGAGGATCGACACATTACCTCTTCGTCGAATTTAAAGCTGTCTTCGACAGCACGAAAAATAGCAGCCACTACGCCAATTTGACGTTATGTCTGAATTAGGCAACCCCGCAAGTCTGATATGGCTGACTTTAAGCAAGTCCAAAAGCCCTTTTTGGGACGGGGAAGAAACTTTCCGAACTTTATATTTTATTTTTTAATGTATTACTGGAGAAAGTAATACGAGCTACAGACCTAAATAGAGAAGGAACAATATTCTCTAAGAGTTTACAGGTGCTGGAGCACGGTATTGATATCATTGACCTATATAACCACTCTGTTAGTTCTTATTTTTCCCTTTATAAAAAGGCGATATGGGTCTGTTAGTGAATAATAAGACAAAATCTTCCCTGTCATCGAACAAACAATAATCGATTAACACCAATATCAGCATTCAAATTCAAAGCAGAATCACTCTTGTCAACAGGTGTCAACAGGTGCGTTGATATAGTTCAGCGAATTAAGAGACAGCGGCTGCGCTGGCTAGGTCATGTGGTCCCAATGGATGAAAACACTCCAGTTCTGAAGACCTCCACTCCGTTGGAAGGACCTGGTTTCGCTTGGAATCTCCAATTTGCTCCACGTAGCGAAAACAGGAAACGACTGGCGCGCTGTTGTTAACACTGCTATAACCGCGTAAGCGGTGTCTACGCCAGTAAAGAAAACGAAGAAATATTAGAAAAATAAATTTCTCTCTCGGGGTATAAGGACTCTACTTTCTCACTTAAGAAAACCCCACAAGTCCCTCGTTATTCCCGCCTGCTTTATGATGCGTAGGCGTGGACAATGACAATTTCTTATTAGTCATTCTAAGTGTTTCTAAACAAATGATTTACTGAAGATTTGTAGACCTTTGCGCATTGGCAGCAGCAAAAACCGAATTCGGTGAAAAGATGGGCTGTACAAAATATACTGCGATATTGTAATTGTTCAACGAATCAAGGGACAACGAGTACGCTAGCTAGGTCATGTTGTTCAGATGGATGAAAAAACTCCAGCTTCGAAGGTTTGCGATGCAGTAGGAAACTGAAGATCTCCTGTCCATTCGAGAGATCAGATGGAGACGGTCCTGGCTGCAGTTGAAGGCTTCAGATGGAATTCAAAATAGCTTTATATTGGAAGAAGGCGTGGTTGTGAACCGATTTCAGTATAAGGACTCTACTTTCTCACTTAAGAAAACCCCACAAGTCCCTCGTTATTCCCGCCTGCTTTATGATGCGTAGGCGTGGACAATGACAATTTCTTATTAGTCATTCTAAGTGTTTCTAAACAAATGATTTACTGAAGATTTGTAGACCTTTGCGCATTGGCAGCAGCAAAAACCGAATTCGGTGAAAAGATGGGCTGTACAAAATATACTGCGATATTGTAATTGTTCAACGAATCAAGGGACAACGAGTACGCTAGCTAGGTCATGTTGTTCAGATGGATGAAAAAACTCCAGCTTCGAAGGTTTGCGATGCAGTAGGAAACTGAAGATCTCCTGTCCATTCGAGAGATCAGATGGAGACGGTCCTGGCTGCAGTTGGCATTTCTAATCCAAAAAGAACAGACTGGCGCGCTGTTGTTAACTTGGCTATAATGGCGTAAACGGCATATATGTCAATAAAAAAGGAGTAAGTGAAGAAGCCTATGTTTTATGGTATGATTATATATTGCGTTCCATTATGTTCGTATGTAAATACATATTTATACAATATCTTCCTGGTTGCCCACCCACACAGCTGAAGGCTTACAACCCTTTCAATAAATCTACTTCGCCAAGTGGCTGACGTTGCAACTACTGCCACGGTATTCAGCAGCTCCTTCATAGCCAGCACTAATACACACAAATCTGTTTGTTTGTAGGTGTGTTTATTAATTTTACATCATTACCGATTTTGTTGTCATTGTGCTTGTTTTCATTTGATCGGTGCTTTATTTACACGCGACACTCGAAAGCAACCGAAAAATGCCAACACCAACGACCGCGTATGCACTGTTTCAGCACCAAAACAAAATAAACAGTTCTAACCCTGCCGGCGATTGTGCGTTGAAGCAAAATGTCAAAAGTGGCAGCGTCTGTGGCGATTGCATGAGTGCAAGTGGCAGCGGCTCGAACGACCACTTGATTCGGCCCGCCCGCCGGTGTGTGCCACTTAAGGCGCCGTTCTGTTGCATTGATCACGATGGTTGCTGCTGCTGCTGTTGCTGCTGTGGAGACTGCCAGAACAGCAAACGCAGCTCTCTTGAAGGCACTTATTGCCGCCGACGACTACCGCTTGATGACTCAATGTTTGCGGCATGTAACTCCATATTTTCATAATGACTAATGCCTTTCCAACACTTTGTGGCACTTACTCGCTCAACATTTGTTTACAAATTCAACAATGCGCCGAAGTTGCCGGGCTCGTTCTGCTGCTTGGCCGCAGCCGAAAGATTTTCGCTAGTGTCTTTCATAAAACTTCATTATTGGAATCTCTTTAATTTCACTTAATAAACCCGATCAGCTGTTTACCTCCTTGCATGCAGTGATTGACCATGCTTGGCTGCCTACTTCGTCGCATTGAAGTGTTGCAGATGACCGAGGTAATTTTACCACTGCAATGACTCGCAACTTTCAAGGAGGAGCTATAAGCAATCTGAATACTACAGTGCCAACATGAATGAATCGCGATCGGATTGAAGGAGGCTAAAGCATTCATTCAAAAATTGCTCCCCAGTGCATACACGTGTGTACATTTAATCTTCTGCTGTTAAGTAAGTAAGTGTGTATTGTTGAAAACCGACCAAACAGCTTGGCAACCGTTAAATTGTGGGCGCCATCAAGTCAGAGAATAACAACAAGACTTAGCCGATGGTACACGCACCGCCGAATGCATCACTTCACTTTGACGCTTTACAATGCTCGCGACTGCAATTAGGTACGTGCTGGCATTAATCCGCTACCGAAATTGGCAACAGTGGCAACAGTTGAACGTTACGTTGTTTTTTCTCATCACTGTATCGTTGTTGGTGTGCTAATTGACAACGAGGACAAATTTACTTTAATATGTTGCTTCGTTGGTTGCAACTTAATCCAGACGCCTAAACTCACAGACATGCAGCACAAATTCCAATTGCAAAGTGAAATCGTTGCCTACAAGCGTCAGGCATCTCAGGCTTTGTCTACCGTTTCGAGCATCGCTTCATTATCAGTTCCGATGCCTTCACCTGCCTTCGTGAATTTGATGTGACAACATGCTCGCTCGGCATTACACCACATCCGGCGCTCAGCGTTCTTCTCCCGTTTTTGCTTGAGCGCTGATGTCTTGTCGCCTTGTCTGTTGGTCATCTGGTCGCCGTGTTGCATGTCGCCAACGTGTACGTGGCTATGCTGAGTATTCCATATAAAATAATTAATGAATGTCACAGCAAATTTTTTGAATTGCTGCATGAGGTACGCAGGCAACACGCGCAACATCGCGTTCAGCCAGGCAATACTTGGAGTCCAAACCGTCTTGATCTATTAAAATCGTCAGCTTAATACTTTTATGAACATATTTTATAGCTGTCAAAAAAATTTTTAGTCAAAAAACGAATAAAATATTAAATATTTTCAGAACGGAAAGTGCGCTTAAGGTGCTGAAGATTGAAGTAGTGCACAATATTGCAGAAGTGCTACTTGAAATTACTTAATTCCAAGCGATTTACTCAGGTACTTTTACAATGCGCTCCAAACATTTGAAGACAATTGCCGAGCAGCATAATTTTTTATCAATTTACAGCAATAAAAAATAATGGAAATGGCTTTTGTGTGTGGAAATAAAATTTTGTATTAAAATTTAAGCAAAATACACCTCTGGACATTTATTATAACCAAGAGTTGGATGTATTTTGAAAGGGTTATAAGTAAAGACTAGCTCAAAAATGGTTAGAAATATTACTAAAACGAAGTAATTCCCTTTCATAAAGAATTAAGAACCCGATAAGTGGTGGTGCTATTTACCAGAGATAAGCCTTGGAAAGTATTTTTGAGAATAAGGTGGAGCCAATTGTTTACTTATGATGGTAACCGCACCAAAAGGCGAACTAGAATAGTATACATTGTATTGTTGCGAACAAGCTGTAAATATATAGATGAATAGATGAGAATTGCACCGTGACCTAAGATATGTTGTGCCCTGTAGTTATATAAGTTAAATACAAACTCTTACCTGGACAAGACCGCCCACAAAAGGTCATTAAATTTTTGGACGTAGTAGAGTTTTCGAAATTGGGAGTTTGGGAATAAAATACCACTGGCTATTAAATTTCATGGTGATATTTCAAGAAGTGACGAAAAAATTTTATAATTCTTAAAAGTTAATATTCGCCTTGAAAATAAATGGCCTGCAATCGGTTTTAGGTCAATAGTTTCTTAAGCAAAAATTATCTTTTTAATAATTTCTGTTTACGCGATTCATCTTAGAAATCGACCAGCTGTGGTGAACATAAACATTGTATCTTCTTTTCAGTGCTGTGGCTGGACAAATAGTTAAGCGTAAAACGTACGTGAAAACGAAGTTTTTGGCAAGCTGGCCGACAGGGGTAATGCTCGAAATTTTTACGAAAAGATGTGACGTCACCAGCGGAGCATGGTCTTGTAGAACCTCCACAGCATACTAAAATTATGGAGGGAATACTTCGCCAGTCAACTGAATGGCAGTGAAAGCTTAACACCATAGCATGGTGAACCCAATCGCCCTATCTTTGACGATAGAGCAGACGTTCCATTGCCCGACCATGAAGAAGTTGGAAAGGCAATTACCCGTCTGAAGAACAACAAAGCGCCGGGGGTCGTTGGATTGCAAGCCGAGGTATGCAAATACGGGGACGAAGAACTATAAAGGAGCATGCCTTGTAGACTATGGTCCGACGACAGCAGGCTGTAGGCGTGGAAAATCAACAACCGACCAGATAATCACCATGCGCCAAATATTGAAAAGACCGGCGAAAAGAGAAACGACACATATCATCTCTTCGTCGATTTCAAAGCTGCTTTTGACAGCCCGAAAAGAAGCTGCTTTAAAACCGCTTATGTCTGAATTTGGTTTCCCCGAAAAACTAATACGGTTGTGTAAACTGACATTGAGCAATATCAAAAGCTCCGTCAGGATCGGAACGGACATCCTCAGGACCTGCTAAAGAACGAGGACAATACGAATATATTATGTCATCAAACAAACAGTCGTAGCGTTCGCGACTTGGCTCCCACATCATTGTTGACTGTCATAACTTCGAAGTAGTAGATAATTTTTTATATCTGTCTGGATCCAGCATTAACTGCAACAATAATGTCAGCCTCGAAATCCGACGCAGAATAACTCTTGCTAACGATTGCTTCTTCTGACTGAGTAGACAATTGAGAAGTAAAGTCTTCTCTCGACGAACAAATACCAAACTGTACAAGCCACGCATCATTCCGGTCCTGCTATATGGTGCAGAAGTATGGCCGATGACAACATCTGATAAGTCGGCGTTACGCATTTTCGAGAGAAAGGTTCTGCCGTAGTTGTATGTTCCTTGAGCATTGGCACGGGTAATACCGCAGTCGATGGAACGATGAGCTGTAAGAGACATACGACGACGTTGACATAGTTCAGTGAATTAAGAGACGTCGGCTACACTGTCTAGGTCATGTCGTCCGAATGGATGAAAACACACCAGCTCAGTACACGCCGGGAAAAGCAGAGAAAGAAGAAGACCAGGTGGAGAAGGACCTGACTGCACTTGGAATCTCCAATTGGCGTCAAATAGTGAAAAGGAAGAACCACTGGCGCGCTGTTGTAAACTCGACCAGTTTAAGCATTCTGAATGAATTCCTCAAGCGTTTGTGGCTGACATTAAGGCTATTAACTTTGAAATCGTATATTAAAAATAAAATGACTACCACGCCAATATTCTAAGACTGTGTACACAGATGAAGAATTTTCTTATCTTAAATTGCAGTTTATAGGCGCGGGGCCATGAGGACCGAATTTTGGTCTGTACTTTTGTTTATACCAGTTCGTTACTACGTGATCGACATGCATTTTCATTTAGAAATTCTCTGCATGATTGTAATTGCGCTCAGTTTCAAAATAATAATATTTATAAGTTTTGAAATTTTGATCTCCATCAACGAGTTTTTCTTTAGTCTAATATCCAAGTATGGAACATATAATAGAATTGTTCTAGAATATTGGGAATAAATATAAAAATTAGCCCATGGAAAATATTTTTGTGAACTGCTGAAATGAAGTGTTCAAGAATTTGAGAATATGATATGAAACGGCACGCAGAAAGGTATCTGATAATGAGCCACTGTAAGTTTCGAGTGTAAACCTAGACTAAGTTTATCAATTATTCGCATCAGAAAGAATATGCGTGCTTAGAATATATGTATGTAAACACATATGTCTATATTTTGAATGTAATCTTATATGTATACATATATAGTATGTATGTATGTATTAGGTAGACGCAAATATGTGTGCCACGACCAGTTGCATGTGTTTGCGCATTTGCAGTTGTCAGAACAGGGCTATGTATACTCACGCGCTCCCGGGCTGTGGACAACATACGCTTAGGCACGCTACGCAATCCGACGAAGAAGTTTTAAATCAGTCATCGAAGCTATAGCGATTGGTTGCATGGCTATGAGCCTAGGATGATGGCTACTGGTGAATATCGTCTGTCAGCATAGCTGGCATATTTGGCGTCATTATTAAGTGAAACTGATGGATGACGATGCGACGAATGTTGGCAACAGCCAGCGACGTGTCTTCCACTCCCCAGCTGCCAATGGCAAATCGAATGCACGAGGCCATGTCGCAGGCAATAGCAAGTCATTGTAACAATACCTCTTGCTGTCCACGCCCGAACATATTATTTGCACATATGTATGTATGTACACAGCATAAGCAGACATATAAAGGCGTAAGGTTTCCTTTTTCTTGGATAGTGCTGGGAAAAAATAATTTCGAAGCCATCTTTGGTATGCAGCAAATGGCAGTGGGTAAGATCGTGAAAGAATTTGCGTGTCGTATGGACATTGTGACACATTAGTGGCAGCTAGGGCTTTTTGGCTTTTAACTGACACTTGCGGGTCTTCACCGTCGCGTGGATAAAAAACAACTATTAGAATGCACTTGCAATATATGATTGTGAAAATGTGTCTGTCTGCCTCTGTAACTCACTGGCTGTCGCAGTTATTGCGATGGTATAGCCATCAAATGGCTACGCACTTTATGCATCCAGCCTACTCTTAAAGGCAAGTGAGACTCCGACACGATAATGTCAGCCAACTATGGGTTGTGAAACACGCATTGTTTATGCGTTTATCAAATATGTTAGACATTCTGTTTGAGCGCTAGCCATGCTGTCAAGCTTCCTTTTCGTAAGATCAGCTTGAGCATCAGGCCTTGCATCGTGACGTAGAATGTTGTCCTGTATGACTCGTTTACAACAATGTAGCAGGGTTAAGTGATACAATCCTTTGTCTCAAAAGCAGCCGAAGTCAGCGATCTTGATTGCATCAAAGTTAGTTTTTAATGTGAATGAAAAGGCCACAATTGATTATTAATTAGCTTTATAACCTATGTTAGACAATTTTGAATATATTTTGGCAATTTGTAGTTTTCTTAATGCTATATTGTAAATCTTTTTAGTTATCGAGTTAGATGAATAGATTAGATATACTGAATCTTGCTGTTCTCCGCGTGCCACCGAAGAAGACGTTTGTATCTGTTGATCCTAATTTACTTCAAACGCTTTGTCAGAATATGATGACGACAATATTAAACGTAGGCTTAAAATAACTATTTTATCTTTAAAATTGTCCGATATATATTTATGGTATAAAGACAACCGGAAAATTGAAATTCTCCGACCAGAATCGAAGCAGAATCGATGTTAGAAAAAACCCTGGGTAGAACCCCTGGGAATACAAACTGGGATCTCTATAGGCAGATACTATTAAGAAAGAGACTTAGCCCTTTCGTGTATAACTCACATGAAGAGCTTGAAAAGAAAGTAATTGTATTTACGAAAGCCTTAAATACAGACCTTCATTCCACATGTCTTACTCTGCGACTCAAGCATAAAATGATGGAACAAGGAGCTTGGATCCTGTAGGTACAAAACACGGGAATGCTGGAACAGGGCCGATCTAGCAGTAAGCGAGGACTGTTAGAACGGATATAAAGATCTTCTAAGGGACTGCAGGAAGTTGTTGCGCAGGACAAAGCGAGAATCTTAAAAAAAATCTTTTAGAGTGGATTTGAAAAGACCCACGATATGGTGAGACTGAGGAAATTATAATCCAAAAGCCACGCCTCGCCAGGTCATATTCACAAAAGTAGCGGAGAGTGGATGGACAACAGCCAGGAGATGGCCTCTAGTACACCAGTAAGCAATTCCAGAGTCTACATCTACGTAGACAGCCAAGCAGCAATCCAGGCAGAAACCTCATATCCCATATCAGCCAGAAGTGTCTTGGGAAGCAGGGCAGCAGTAGAAAGTGTTGCCATAAAAAAGCAACTTCACTTCTACTGAATGCTAGGCCACAAAGGCATCGAGTGCAATGAAAAAGTGAACGAGATTGCCAAGAATGGTGTAAGGCTAACACCCGAAAATGTAATCAACATTGGGAAACTCATGCATTGTCTACACGACAATCTGGACAGAAGCAAGGTAAATAAAATCAAAACACGATAGAACGAGCTACATGGGTGCAAGACTTCAAAAGTTATGTGCAAAACGGTTGATCAGAAGTACACAAAATTCATATAAGCACTCGATAGAAGGGACTGTAGGAACATGATCGGAATACTAACTGTTCCTGTCTGGTGGCGGCACACTCGTGCAGAATGGGACTGACAGATTGAGAAGACTGCAAGACATGTCGAGAGTAGGGCACCAGATAAATAATGAATCATCTCTTGTGCACTTGTCCCGTCTTGGCAAGACTATGCTGTAAACATCTAGCGTCACGGCATGATGCACTGGTGCATTTATCGAAAGTGAGGCCAAAGTATGTTAAAGTTCGCACAGACACCCTAAATAACGACTACTCCTCTTGGACACAGCAACTGAACTCCATCTGGTATCGCAAAGGACCAAAACTAGTCTATGCATGACTCATTGGTTAGACTAACCTAACTGAACGTAACCTAACTTAACCTGTGTTATATGGGGGAACTAGGCTCTGATCCGAATCAGAATCTTCACACACTTCGATCTTCTGTACCAAAAATATTGTTTATCATATTAGGGAGCTTAACGTAGTAATGGAAATTAGAAGGTTTTCGGATATAGACTTTGATGGGCGTGGCAATGGTCAATCAAGTCTTCAATACCAACCTCTCTTGGGTGCCAACAAGCACCTCTACAAAGTATACGATATCTTAATCTTTACTGAAGTTATCGCTTGCTCGAACGGACGGACAAACAGTCAATCCGAATTTAACCCATTTAAACTTTGTAACAGAATTTATGGCAAAACTAAGTATATGACCTCAACACCTTACAAATTAAAAACAAATTGAGTCACAACTTAAGCGGCTTCGAATTAGACATTAATTTTGAAAAAATATAGGCTTATTAACAGGTTTGTTCAAGTGGCAAAAATGGTGGAAAATGGATTGTTAAAATTGTTGATAGATTGGTCTATACCGATGTAAGTTTGTGTTTAAATTATATGCGAAAAATAAAAAGTCCTTATATAAAATGTTTATTCTCAATGACCTAATGGAAAATATTTTAACCAAAAATTATGATCATAGGATCATCGCTTTTATCTGCTAATGATGCTTCCATGATAATAAAATTAATGCAACAGTTTACCTACAAGAGCTCACCAATTCCCCTATCATGTATCAATCACCGCAATTTGCTCCAGCTACATATTTCGACGCCCTCATCATTGTAGTTGAACTTTTTAACCACTTGTTGGCTACCATTTTGCCCTCGCATAGTTAGTTTGGGTATTTACTAACATTTAACAGCTTGTAGTTATCAGCAAATAAACAATTCATCTGCGGCGGAGTTGTAGCTACTTCGCCATTGGCTTTATCAGCAACACTCGCCACAATCAATTTGCAATATGTGAGCTTTAACCTCTGTGTCCCCACCAAGTGCTGCGACGATGTCAATGGAAATATCACTTGGACTAATGCCCACCCAAAGGAATTGACAAACCATTACCAAAGGCGGTAATTTTTTCGCCATATCAAATAATGCTCTCTAGGAGCTTGCAGCAGTGAAGAAAGCCCTCCCCACATTTGTAATCTACGTATATGGTATAAGTACATATGCATGAATTTGTATAAGGGATATGTGCTGGTCAGTAAGTAGCTTAGTAGCATATTGAATTTTCTTTCATCGATAATATGTACATACACCCTTCTCCTCAAGAAAAATTCGAGTGTCTGTCAGTTTTACTAAGAAAATTTTAGATAATTGTTTTCCTTCAGAGCAGAGTTGCAATTAATGCTTTGAAAATAATTGAATTAACTTTTGACATCCCAAATAGCGGATTGGTAAACATGTAATCTTAAATATCCGGTAAATAATAATTCAAAAAAAAAATTATTATTATTAAAATTAAAATTAACGAAGTATCAAAAAAATAAATTGTTTTGAAATAAAAATGTTTCGTGTTTTGCCATTTTAAACAAGAGCTCGCACAGAGCCATAATTTTCAATACTCTAAGAATTGCGAAACAGTTCGTAAGAATTTATGAGCGTTAAATTTTCCTACAGGGATGACACTATAAACCATCTAAAGTCCGGTGGTGGGTGTGCGAATGGCATTCTATAAGAATGTCATCAAAAGTCAAGGAATACTTGTAAGATAAGGTTGGCTGTTTTTTCGTCTCATCACTTTTTTATTATGTGCCGTACATAAGCTTATTCTACTAACTGCGTGCTTTTTCTTTATTTTTACAACGAAATGAGTTTAACTGAGCCGGAATCGAGCAGAGAGTCAACAATGCCAAGTCATCACTTTTTCAACTTTGGGACAGTATTGCTGCCTTCTTATATGTGTTTGTGCTACTCCCCCCACATATTTAATACCTTTCGCATTGGTTGCCACTTTTTATTGTTATTGCTACACTTATACCTTGTGCTTGTAGTTTGTTGTAATGATTCGTCAATGTGTACATTTTATTTAATGGCTCATCCCAGCAAATACTACAACTTTGGCCATGCGAAGACATTTCGCTGCGGTCAGTTTACCTGATGGCCTAGTTGTTGCACGAATCAACAACTATTAAGTCGGCTTTTTTGT
This sequence comes from Bactrocera tryoni, assembly GCF_016617805.1. NCBI lineage: Eukaryota > Metazoa > Arthropoda > Insecta > Diptera > Tephritidae > Bactrocera > Bactrocera tryoni. The sequence goes on from NC_052503.1 coordinate 50,031,587, forward strand.
AAATATTTTGTTAGTGATTGTAGATTACCAACAACATTCGTTCGATTATCACTTCCCAACTACTTAGTATTTGTCCACTGCTACTGAAATCAGCTTAGGCGGATAAGAGGGTATAATTCTACAACAGACAATTTACTGGTCACTTTTTGGACAGTACTCTATTTGATTTCGGCGTTGAACTGGGTGTTTGTTTTTATATTTACATTTCGCATAAACAAGACTCTACTTAAATGAGACGAAAATGGATTTAACGTTTAAGCTGACTAAGGTAGTTGACATGATGCCACAACGGGTTATAAAGCTGACAGTCAATAATTTACTTCCTTCTCATATAACAAATACAGTTGGATCTCTGTTGTCATCTTGCATTCTAGCACTGGACCTATGATCTGACGTGCGCTTTGCAGGCGCTGGTCGTCGGCTTACGCCTATGCGACTACAATATCCTTTTGATCTAGAGCAGAACGTAGGAGATCTATTGAACTACTTGCGACATTAATGAGACAAACTTAAAAATCTTGTGGTGAAATGTGGTGAAAACATACAGTGACTTTCTTCTCCATTATCGAACTTTTTCAAGACGGAGGGGGAAGCATCTCGGCAGTCACAGCTCCGACGAACCAGAAGACATGAGGCTTTTTATGATCAATTTTATAAAAGTTCTAAGTAACATAAGTTGTTATAAGTTGTACACATATGAAGCCAATTAGAATTGATAATATAATAGTAAATATAGCCTAAACTGGAAACGTTGAAACGAAAGCACCCTAATTGACAGCGTATGCAGATGGTATACTAGATATGGCGAAATACTTAGGCATAATCAGTAACGTAATAGAAAATGCTTCAAGAGACATAAGCCGATGGACCGATAAGACGGATATCGTACTATTTATAAGGATGTGCAAAATACCGACAGGGAAACTGTCGACCCTCAACGAGGTCGAATTAACAATTAAGGAGCATACCAAGTACCTGATAGTAATTATAAATAGCCAACAGGTGTATTAACTCAATGTGGAGATAGTGAAAAAGACCAGTCGTGACTATATGCAAGAAAAAGGATGCTAAAGTCTACATGTGGCCAATCCACTGCCGGCGCAAAGGGATCCAAAATGGCTAATCAGGCTACGGTTCAAGCTATCAGAGTATCATGCAGGCGAACTTTCGTGGTCAGAAAAGCAGCTGAATAGCTATCAACGCAGGAAACAACATAAAGAAGATCAATATATACGTACGTACAATAATCTTGCATCCCATTACGTCAGAGATTATTCTTAGAATGAGGAAGGCAATAGATATGGTGGCTGCTGCAAAGCGACTACATATACTGGGTCAGGTAAAACGCGCATTTCGAAAAATGAAATAACTCATGATATTGCCAAAACGGCAGAACTAGGCCACTCATAGAGTGTTAATATTACCTAACCGCACCCCAGTTTAGAGCACAAGTTTTGATACCCGTCCACTTCCTGATTTATTTGCAAGATATCTCGCACAAATTTAAATTGCTAAATAATCCACATTGTACCTTTGTAATCGAAAGCAAATAGCCAAATTACGCTGCTGCATCAACAACGGCAGCTAAAAATTAAAACACAGAAACTTCAAATGTAATAGAAAATGTTTATTGTCATTCTAAATAACATCCTTGGCATTTATTTTTTGAAGAGTATCTCCTTCAAATGTTATCCGCGGTTACGTCTCAGATGGTTAATGGTTAATTTTCGATGACTTGTGCGAGTATTTCGATTGGAAACTGGAGAATAAGGCGCGTGATGTTTTGCTCCAAGACCTGAATCGAAGCGGGATTATCCGCATAGACTTTAGACTTTACATATCCCTACCGGAAAAAGTCTAACAGTATGATATCACACGGCAATAAACCGTCCCAACACATAAAATTATCTGCTTATCGAAGTGATTTCTAAATAAATTCATTTATTGACGCGATATGTGGGAATTGGCGCCGTCTTGTTGAAACCAAATGTAGCCGAGATCACGAACTTCAATTTCAGGCATCAAATAGTCGGTTATCAAGGCGTGATAGAGGTCTCCATTGACATAATTTTTAAGAAATATGGACCGATGATTACACAGGCCCACAAACCACAGCAAATCGTTTTTATTTTGGATGAAATGGGAGCTCTTGAATCTCTTTAGGTTGCTTTTTGTTCCAAAGCGGCAATTTTGCTTGTTTATAGACTTTGAGCGAGAAACGGGCTTCATCGCTGAAAAAAATGTGGCTCGAAAACGTCGGATCTTCTTGGAACTTTTCAAGAGCCCATAAAACGAAGCGATGTTGGTTGGGAAGGTCGAACAGCTTCAGTTCTGGCCCAAGCTGTATTTTGTGCGCTGTCAATTTAAGATCTCGACATAAAATGCGGCAAGTCGTTCCATACGTTAGTCCGAACGGCGCCAAATCGACTTTCCCACGGTCTTCGTGTATTATCCAATAATGAATGGTGGGTCTCAAGGTGGTGTTATGAATAGTACGATCAGTAGGTCGGTTATGCTGACAATAAGTTGACCGAACGCGCAAAACAAATTCTTTACGGAATGTGAATTGTTGTAATAAAGTTGATTTGTAATCGTTGTTGAGACGTAATGCCTAACTATAGTGAACAAAAATATCATGACAGCTTAACATCGCGTGATCTGCCAAAAAAAGGCTATTTAAAGAAGTACCTCATGGATTACCCGTTATACATTAATTAGGGAAGAGCTAAGTTCATCCGAAATTAATGTGTAGTGCATAAAATATCACGAAGTATATTATTTTAATTGAGTTAACTGAAAGGCAAGGGATATTTTTATGGGCATGAATTTGAAAGGTATTAAAGCCTCAATGAAACTCCCAACTATTGTCGGCAAAGCAAATAACAAACAAAAAAACATTAACTTCAGTTCCATCGATACTGCAATACCCTTTACAAGTACAAGAGATTCTATTAAAAACCTTGATTATGGCAGCTATATGTCACACTGATCCGATTCGAACAATATGTTCCAAGAGTGTAGCAATGGATGGATCTTGGATAATAATCTGTGTCAAATTTCGTGAAGATATTTTATGAAATGAAAAAGCTTTCCACACAAGAACTTGATTCCGATTGTACAGTTTGTCTGTGGTCCAATGTCGACGTTTCGTTCTGTGCGTTACAAACTACATGGCAAACTTATTCTACCCTGTTCGGGGTATAACAATGCGGAAGGCGCTCCACTACCGGCGAAAACCAACAAAAAACTGTGCCGTGTATATTATTTTATTTATTTTGCATATTTATATGTATGTGTGTATACTGCTGCTGTGCTTGCGACTACTATTTACTGCTCATCGGTAATAAAACGTCAGCTACATCGACAGATATTCAAATGCAATAAACATAATTATGCAAATACATCGGAGAGTATTAGCTGGCTAGGCGACCAGTTGTGCAATGTAAGCTAAGCGCGATGCGTTCGCCACTGTGCGCAAGCGCCACACAACGCAGCAGCTGAATCAGACATGTCGCCTTAGTCGGCTTCCCGCTCTCGCTAATTCACTGTCGCACTGTCAGATCGTTGACGGCCGATATTCGCTTATTGCTGGTGTTTGGCGACTGGGTGCAGCGGCACCTAACATTTTGCATTTGTCTCTACTACAACAACAACAACGACAACAACAACAAGCTAACGTTCGAGCATTTATTTTCTGTTCACTTAGCAGTGACAGGGGCCGGAGCCGGGACAGGGGCCTGTGGGCGAGCCATCCATTGTTGGTGGCGTGAAAATTGTTTATTAAGTGAGGGCATCGCTTGAGCAATTGAGATGCCAAACGCGGCATGAAGTGACAATGCGCACAGCGATCCGCAATTCACGATTTGCGATCGTCGAGATCGCAGCAAGTGCAATTTGTACCGTTTGATCAAGGCGATCGCCCAGCCATTTCAACGGCAAATACTACAACTAACAAATACAGCGAACGATGCGGATAGATTTGTCGCGGCGCAATTCCGACGGTCTATCGATCGATTGGCGGCTGTTGGCTGTTGGCTGGCGGCTGGCTGGTTCAACAAAGGACAGCAGGTTGACTGGTTATTTGTATGCCTACCTGCTTACATACACTATGTACATATGTTTATGCTCTTGTTGCACCTACTAACTGCCAACTGGTCTGCCTTGTTTCTGCCGCAGCCACAGCCGCAGCCGTCGCCAATGGCGCGAGTGTCAAAATTTATGGCGATAACTGTCGATAGCTTTGCACATGTTTGTTTATCGTCACCGTTGTTATTATTATTGTAATTGTCTGCATAGCAGTGATCAGTGATCCAAGCTAGTTGCTTGCTGTTGGTGGTAGTACCGATTGGGCCGATTGAGCAGTGCGCACAGCTAAGTTTTGTTTCAACGCTGCCATTTAGAATTTATGGAGCTCAAGACTGCCGTCGAAAGAGAATTGCACCGACTTTAGCCGGTTTCTATGTTATTGTTATTATTTCAAGTTTTGTTTTTCAGGCTGTCACTTTTCAGGCGCACAACAACTATGTTATGTAGCAGTTGCGCCAGCTCTCTAGGTAGTAGCGGTAATGGCAGCAACAGCTGCAGCGCTACGATGTTGTCAACTATTTAGCTTTAGCTTTGACACAGTGCAGTCTTGGTGTTGTTGTTGCTGTGGTGTTATGCTAACATTACTTTGCATACTAACCAGTTTGTGCACGTCGGTTGGTACGCTTTCGTTTCTTTTTTAGCGCTCGATGTCTGGGCGCCCATCAACGCATGGGTGCGAAACTTGAAAATTCCGTGGGTTGTTTGCTCACATGAAGGTCGTTGTTGAAATAAATAGAGACACAGCTACACACCCACAAAAAAGAGACTAACGTAACAGCAGAAAGAAGCACATAAAAAGAAGAAGAGGGAACTCGCATTATCAACACATACTGCAAATACACTTTACATATGTACATATTTACATACAAGTATGTAAATAAATTTCACGAAATTTTGTCAGTACCTTGATTTTCAATATTAAACACTAAACATAGGTATGTAAGTGTATAAAGGGCACCACGTAAGT